>NC_061113.1:56590592-56734733 GCF_002878395.1 Capsicum annuum | reverse complement strand
TTTTTTTAAACGAACTAAACAGGAAAGTAAATCATTCCTTTTTTAAACGAAGGGAGTAGTACTTATTACTCTTTTCATCATTTCATATGCCTTTTTGAGTTTTTGACCAGCAGCTGGCTAGTTAGTTCAGTATGCTTAACAAGTATCATCATCATATTATATTATATATGTTCAATACAAGCACAGTATGCAAAAGCTTAATTATTGTTTGAGTTGTAAACTTCAATTCCATTGTAGAATCTCCTGCTTACGTCTAAATTGGGATCGTTTGTCGCTAGTTGTACGAACACTAGATGGGATAATTAAGGATATATCATGAGGTGGAATATCTCATGAGATTATTTATCATTGAGGTGGAATATCTCATGAGATTATTTTTCATTCTCTCCTCATTGGATAGTAATTTCATCATTTTAGGACAAATAATGGAATAAAATAGTCCCGAAATAAAGTAATACCTTATAACAAATACGAGATAAAGTTAATTCCAATCTTTACCCCGAAATTATTTTTTTTATTTACCTTACGACCCCTTGAAACATTATGTATAGTGTTTGGTTACTACTTACAGACCTATATAACAAATACATGTATAAGTTATAAGAGACTTTATTTATTATTTTATACCATGCAAACAATGGAACAACTAAGGAAAAAAGTCATTGTTTGCACCGCAAACTATACACTAAAAGTATAAGTCACACCTAAACTATCGTAGTGATTTATTACACACCTAAACTATAAAAAAATGGAACTATTACCTCCCCGCGACACCCATACTCAAGTTTAATGAGTGGAGTGTACTCCACTCGCCCTGTGATGATGCCACGTGTTTCATTTAATTTTTCTATTTAATTAATAAATAACCCTTGTGATTAAAAATAAATAACAAAAAAAATTCAACAATTCAACAACTCCTCCTTCTTCACGTATTCTCTGCTTCACTTTCCCTTCAAAACCAAGCAAATTCAATAAGAAAATTCCGATGGCCGAAAATATTCAACAATTCACCATTAAAAATATGAAATTGTTGAATTGTTCACTTATTCTTTGCTTCATTTTCCCTTCAAAGGTCGTTCCTTCTTCACTCTCTTCTCTTCTCAACAACTTCTCCTTCTTTTACTCACTTAATCAAACAATGCAAATCTTGTATCAAAGTTAAACTCGTTGTCATTGGGGCCTTTTCACTTTCAGCAGACCGAAAATGCAAGCGTTTGGATGATGCTAATAAGGTTTTTGAGTTAATAGAGGTGAAAGATGGGGTTTCTTAGAACGCGTTGCTAACTGGGCATTCTCAGAATGGATGATTTGACGAGGTTTTGGGACTATTTGAGAGGATAAGGGGAGAGGAGATTGAATTGAATGTTGTAACATGAAGTGTTGTGAATTCGGGGTATGCACAGAGGCATTTAGGTTAGGGAAACACATTGCTATTTATTTTTGTGTTTGTAACTGTAATTTTTTTAACAGTTGTGCGAATTTATCGTGGATTTTGTAACTTTGGATGTTAGCAATGGAAATTTTGTGATTCCGATGACAATTTTAGTAGTGGATGTTGAATTTTATTGTGGTTGTTTGTGATTTTTGTGATATTAATTGTTGTATTGTAATTTTTATAATGAAATATATGGTGGATTCTTAAAATTATTGTGGTGAAGATTTGACTTTGATGATGATGGTGTCAATGGTGGTGTTTTAATGGTAATTTTGGTGAAGAAGAAGCAATTGAAGAAGGCGGGACCCACATATTAAAATAAATAAATAAAAAAATTTAATTTTATTGATATTTTTTTCAATTGAAAAAATAAAAAAAATTAATTTTATTAACATTTAGTTACCAATTCTTCAAACAAATGATCTTCAATTTTGATTTTGAAAGACAAATTTAGGAATTAGGGTTCTTAGTTTGGAGCCCCCAAATTGACTTAAATAGGAATTAGGTTCAATAAATCCATTGGAAATTAAAAGTGCTGTATTTTTAATGTTTTTAGCTCCTTTTTTTTTGTTATTCAAAAGGCTGGAGTGCCTAGAACGAGTGTAAGAAATGCGCCTTACAATGGGTATCACAGGGAGGTAATAGTTCTACTTTTTTTATAGTTTAGGTGTGTAATAAGTCAATACGATATTTTAGGTGTGACCTAGACTTTTAGTGTATAGTTTGGGGTGGAAGCGATGACTTTTTCCGAACAACTAACCTTGCAGAACTGATTCCTACACTACCAACACATGTATAATTACAAAATTGAAGAAAATAATCTTCAAATGGAATCTAGCATAAGTTATACAATTTAATTCTATCATTGTTTTCTACGTACTTGGATTAGTTCCTCCCATAATACAATCGAAAATTTGTTGGGTTCAATTGGTGTGAATGGAAAATGGAGGAAAAGTCTTGGAGGAAGTACTCATTTAAGAAAGTATACTTCACCCACATTGGTTGTAGAAAACACTTTAATGTATTTTTATTGAGTAACACTTCTTCAAGTGGATAGTGAGTCAAGAAATGAGAGGTGTCTCGTGCCGTTGTCATTGTCGCTCGCTCGGCTCGATTTCAACATCCATTTTGGATTTGAGAAATGATCGATGTGATTAATTTTTTAGGCAAAATTTATTTGAAACTTGGAAAAATAAGCGATTCGAAAAAATCCAAGGGAAAACTGAAAGTATTTTTTTCTCCATGAACATGCATGCAGAATGCATGTAGAAACGTTTAAACATTACTTGAAAGGGATGGAACCCTTCGAGGAAAAGACACACTGTTTCAGAAAATAGGTGACTGTTCGGTCGGATGTGGCTGTTTAGTAAAGACATACTATTTCGGAATGGACAGACATGACTATTCCGAAGTGATACACCCTTCCATGAACCATCACTTTCTTTTTGAAAGTGCATGTGATGACTATAAATATCTGCATTTTTTCTACAGGTAGATACAATTTTCTGGATTGCAAAATAAACACTCTTCTACTTCTAGAAACTATGTGTGATCATCTACCGTTGAGTGAGTTTAAAGAATCAAGAGGTTTGAGGTACCACTACATTCTGATTGTGAGCCAGTTTATCCTGGGAGGAAATATTTTGCAACCTTGGGTACTTGAGAGGAATTAATTTCTTAAGGACACTCCGTGAAATCGGAGGGCTTGATTTTTTTTCTACTTCATCTTGTTTCTTTAAATTAACACATTCTTTGATAGTTCATGTTGAACTTGTGTTGAAGGTGTAGAAAACTTCACTGGTGTTCTTGAATTAATATTGAACTTGTGTTGAAGTATTTGAGAAAATATACTGATTATGTACACGAAACAGCAATCTTAAGGAATTAATTTAATCTTTGTAATATGTATTGTTTGGTTTCTAGAGATTAAAGTTTTATGTTTTCTACTCTATTTGAACTAAACAAATGATTTGAAGAAATAAAAACTTCATCACAGGTTAAAGGTCATTCGGTTAACTATTGAAAGACATAAAAACTTCATCATTAAACTGAAAATAAGTAGTGATTTTAAGTTGCTTCGAAATTGTAATTAATATATTTTATGCTAAGATTGATCGTATTTTTGTGACAAGAAAAAATGAATAAAGATGGTCATATAACTAAAGGTGTGGCAAGTATGATAGGAAAGAGAGTTGATATAACCAGTCACAACTGCGCCACTTGCTATGGCACTAGCAGAAAAGTCGGGAAAATTTTTTGGAATTGATTTTAAGCGGTGGGAATAGAAGATGTTCTTCTA
The DNA here is from genome assembly GCF_002878395.1 of Capsicum annuum. Taxonomy (NCBI): domain Eukaryota; kingdom Viridiplantae; phylum Streptophyta; class Magnoliopsida; order Solanales; family Solanaceae; genus Capsicum; species Capsicum annuum. The sequence continues at coordinate 56,730,999 of NC_061113.1, read as the reverse complement.
TCTGACAACCTTATGTCTTCAAAGATTTATATCAGAAGATGCTCCAGAAGTGTTCAAAGAAACTTTGGACAAGGAACGATTCATTGTAATAGAGGCATGGAAACACTCTGATTTCCTATGTGGGAATTATATCCTAAGTGTCCTCCGATATGACTTCTACAATGTTTACAGTAGAATAAAGATATCTAAAGAATTAAGGAATGCATTGGGAAAGAAATATAAAACTAAGGATGCGGGAACTAAGAAGTTCTTTGTTGCACTATTCCTTGAGTACAAAATGATTGACAACAAGACTGTTGTTTCTAAAGTACAGGAATTGTAAGTCATCATCCATGATCTCCTTGCTAAAGGTTTGTTTGTGAACGAGTCATTTCAAGTTTCTGCAATAATAGAGAAGTTTCCACCTTTTTTGAAGGACTTCAAATATTACTTAAAGCACAAAAGAAAGGAGATGACAGTCGAAGACCTCATTATGAGGTTACACAAAAAAGAAGACCATAAAGTCATAGAGAAGAGGTCAAAAGGAAATTTTGCAATGAGCAGAGATAAAATTATAGAAGACGACTCTAAAAACTCAAAGAAGTGAAAGAAAACTGAAATAGAAAGCAATCAACCTAAGAAGAAATTCAAAGAAAATGCTTTAATTATGGCAAGATTGGCCACTAGTCAACTGATTGACGTGCCCCAAAGAAAGGGAAATAAAAGGATCAAGCGAATTTGGCTGAATCCAAAAATGAAATTGACGATCTATATGCCATACTTTTTGAATGTAACCTGGTAGGAAATCCTCGAGAATGGTGGATGGATTTTGGTTCCACCCGCTATGTTTGTGCAAATAAAGAGTTGTTTACCATATTTTCTCTGACTCAAACCGAAGATGATATTTATATGGCAAACTCCATAACTAAAAAAGTTGAAGGGACAAGAAAAGTCTACTAGAAAATGACGTCAGGAAAAGTGTTGACTCTTAATAATGTCCTTTACGTATAGGAGATAAGAAAGAACTTGATTTTCATATCACTTCTTGACAAAAATGGATTCAAATGTGTATTGTTTCCAAAAAAATTGTACTTAGTAAAGGAGAAGTGTACGTAGGAAAAGGCTACCTCATTGAGGGCCTGTTTAAATTGAATATAATGACAGTTGAAATCAATAAAATTTCTGTTTCTTCTTACTTGCTTGAGTCTAGTGAATTGTGGCATGAACGATTAGGACATTTCAATTATAAAGCATTGCAAAAATTGATTAACTTAAAAGTTTTTCCAAACTTTGAGAGCAATAAATTAAAATATCAAACGTGTATAGAACCAAAGCATGCTAAGCATCCGTATAAGTCTGTTGAAAGGAATTCCAATCCCTTAGACTTAATCCATACTGACATTAGTGATATGAAGTCCACACCATCTTTTGGTGGAAAAAAGTATTTTATAACTTTTATTGATGATTGCACTAGGTATTGTTATGTCTATTTGCTAACCAGTAAGGATAGAGCAATAGATGCATTTAGGCAATATAAAACAGAAGTTCAAAATCAGTTAGAGAAAAAGCTTAAAATAATAAGAAGTGATAAGGGTGGAGAATATGGATCTCCATTTGCACAAATATGTATAGAGAATAGAATTGTCTATCAAACTACGATCCTGTATTCACCTCAATCTAATGGAATTGTGGAAAGAAAAAACTGAACCTTAAAGGAAATGATGATTGACTTACTAATAAGTTCAGATTTACCGCAAAACTTATGGGGAGAAGCTATCCTTACAACTAACTGAATACTTAATAGAGTGCCCCATAGAAAGACACAATCAATTCCATATAAAAAAATGAAAAGAAAGGAAACCCAACTTAAAATATTTCAAAGTGTGGGTGTGTCTAGCAAAAGTCCAAGTTACTATGACTAAAAGGGTGGAGATAGGACCTAACACACTGGAATGCGTATTCCTAGTATATGCTAAAAGTAGTAAACTATGTTGGTATTTGGTTTATAAATCAGAACATCTGGATATCAATGAAAACATGATAATTGAATCAAATAATGTTGATTTGTTTGAACACATTTATTCGTATAAAACTAGACATGAAAAATCTAGTGGAGAGTCTAAACGACCTCAAGATGAACTAAGTGAGGATGTACACAATGATAATAATCCAAGATGCAGTACCTGTCAAAGAATGTCAACTTCATTTGGATCGAATTTTGTAATATTTCTATTAGAAAATGAGCCTCAAATATTTAAAGAAACGATGTCGTCTTCAGACTCATCCTTTTGGAAAGAGGCAGTTAATAGTAAAACTGGTTCAATCTTGGGAAAACATACTTAGGAGTTGGTTGATCTTCCTCCAAAAAATAAATCTTTAGGTTATAAATAGATCTTCATAAGGAAAATGAAAATAGATGATACTATTGACAAATACAAGGCAAGACTTGTAGTAAAAGGCTTCAAATAGAAGAAAGGACTTGATTATTTTGATACATACTCGCCTGTAACAAGGATTACTTCAATTCGGATGTTAATTACCTTGACAGTAGTATATGGTCCTGAAATCGATCAAATGGATGTGAAAACAACATTCCTAAATGGCGAATTGGAGAAAGAAATTTACATGGAACAACCCAAGGATTTTGTTGTTCCAGGTAAAGAAATGAAGGTGTGCAGACTTGTTAAGTCACTTTATGGACTAAAAAAACACCTATATTATTGCATGCGAAGTTTGACCAAACCATATTGGCAAATAGATTCAAGATAAATGAATGTGATAATTGAGTTTACATTAAAGACACTCTAAATCACAAGGTCATTATTTGTTTGTATATGGACGATATGTTGATCATGAGTAGAGACATTTCTTACATAAATGCTACAAAATGAATGCTTAAAAGCAAGTTTGATATGAAAGACCTTGGAGTTGTGGATGTAATTTTAGAAATAAGAATCCATACAACTCAAGGGTTGGCGTTGTCACAGTCTCATTACATAAAAAAGGTACTTGACAAATTCAACTATTTGGAATTTGGTATTTCTAAGACTCCATTGGACGTGAGCTTTGCACTTCAAAAGAATGAAGGTGAAAGTGACTCACAGTTGGACTACGCAAGAGTATTGGGATGTTTAATAGATATTATGAATTGTACATGGCCAGACACAGCATGTGCTATTAGTAAGTTGAGTCGGTAGACGAGTAATACCCATAAAACTCATTGGATGGCAATGAAAAGAGTTTAGGGGTATCAATACACTCAAGACTATGCTTTGCATTATAGTAAATATCCCGCAGTAATTGAAGGATATAGTGATGAAAATTGGATCACTGGATCAAATGAATTAAAATCCATAAGTGGATATATGTTTACTATAAGTGGAGGAGAAGTCTCTTGGAAATTATCCAAACATACATGTATTGCTCGCTCTATAATGGAGTCAGACTTTATCGCATTAGGTAAAGCCAGTGAAGAAATAGAATTGCTTTGGAATTTCTCGAAAGATATTCCTTATTAGCCCAAACCACTAGTATTTATACACTGTGATAGGTAATCAAAATTAGGTAGCGCGGGGAACATGATGTATCACGGTAAATCTTGTCATATAAGACAGAGACATAATACGATTAGAGAACTACTCTCTAGTGAAACTATAACTGTTAACTATGTAAAGTCAAAGGATAATGTGTAGGATCCACTTACAAAAGGCCTATTTAGAGAGAGATTTGAGAGAAGATCAAAGATAATGGGTTTACGACCTAGGACAAGTCAGCATGGTGGTAACTCTACCTAGCAGACTGGAGACCCCAAGAGCTAGGTTCAAGGAGATCAAACAAAGTTGTGTCTGACAGGTTCAACATTATTAATATACCCCCCATACTCATGATGTAGACAATATTTAGTAAACAAGGATAAAGCATGTGGTGTGAAGCCTTTTAATGATTATCTAAATTTGACAAATTTGACCAAATAGTTTAACTTATAGGATTGGACATTTAGAAATCACCTATATGAGGGTGAAGTGAAAGACGCTTCAAGGAGAATATTAATAGTAAAGGCCTATTCTCTAAGCGCTTATGAAACTAGGAAGTATTAAAGGCTGAAACAAATAAAATTATGAGAACCATAAATGGTAAAAGGATGGTTGTGTGATATATTATCTAGGTATACATTAAACTTGACGATTCAAAGATATCAAATCTACCAACTGATAGAGTGCATCCGATGCATGTTCACTATAGAAAATTCAAAGGAAAACCCACTTATCCAAATACAATCAGTCTTTGATTGCTAATCACATATTTGTCCGTAAAGTTTTATAAAGAGTATCCATTTCCCATTCAAATGGGAGAATTATTGGATTCAATTGGTGTGAAAGAAAAATGAAGGAAAAGTGTACTCATTTAAGAAAGTATACTTCTCCCACATTGGTAGGAGAAAACAACTTTAATGTATTTTAATTAACACTTCTTTAAGTGGATAGTGATGCAAGAAATAAGAGGTGCCTCGCGTTATTGTCATCCTCGTCGCTCGGCTCAACTTCAGCTTTGAATTTGGAAAATGATTGATGAGATTAATTTTTTAGACAAAATTTATTTGAAACTTGGAAAAATAAGTGATTCAAAAGAATCCAAGAAAAATCAAAATTTTTTTTTTCATGAACGTGCATGTAGAAATGTTGAAACATTACTTGAAATGAATGTAACCCATCGAGAAAAAGCCACACTATTTTGGAAAAGGGGTGACTATTCTATCGGATATGACTGTTCAGTAAAGACATACTGTTTTGATATGGATAGACATGACTGTTCAGAAGTGATCTTTTATGAACCATTTCTTTCTTTTTGAAGGGGCATATGATGGATCTAAATACCTGCATTTTTTCCACAAGTAGATACATAAATTTTTGGATTGCAAAAAAACACACTTCTACTTCTAAAAACTTTGTGTGATCATCTACCGTTGAGTGAGTTCAAAGAATCATAAGGTTTGACTTACCACTATATTCTAATTGTGAGACATTTTATTATGGGATGAAAAATTCTGCAACCTCGGGTACATAAAGGGAATTAGTTTCTTAAGGACACTCCATGAAATCAGAAGACTTGGATCTTTTTCTACTTTATCTTGTTTCTTTAAATTAACACAGTTCTTTGATAGTTCGTGTTGAACTTGTGTTGAATGTGTTGAAAAATTCATTAGCGTTCTTGAATTAATCTTGAACTTGTGTTGAAGTATTTGAGCAAATATATAGATTGTGTACCCAAAACAACAAACACTAGCTTGCAAATCGCAAAACTTCACAACCATAAAAATATGAGAAAAAAGAAAAATAAATAATGGGAAAAAAATTACTTTGGTCCAAAAATATGTCAACCAACCTGATCATTTGATAGAGTTTGAATTGAAGTCGAGCGAACAACGTTGATGACTCTAAACTTTCTTATTCTCAAATTTTTAAGAGCCAGAAAAAGTGCTTCAATATATTAAAAAAATAATCCTTCTCTTCCTATCTAATGAAGGACAGAGTTCCTTCATTAGGAAGTATTTCAAATATTTCATTTCCCTAGATTTTTTCCTCTAATTCTTATGCACACCTTAACTAAAAACACAACAATCCCCACATGAGTATGGAATAATTAGATGATGAAAATATGCATGAAAATATTTGTGTGATTCATTAGTAAGGATTAAACGTGTCAGGGTAATTTTTCCAATCTCAAATCTAAATCTCGGAGTTGTTCACTTAGGTTTTCCTAGACCGATTTGTTCTTTGTAGTTTGAGAAAAGAGCGGAGGCATCAGTTAAACATTTAACTCTGGAAGGGGATTTTTGTGATGAGTAAAAGATCAAGTTCTATGCATACTCTCATAATTCCATGGTAATTATACTAGATGAGACTGAACAAATTGTATATTTGTGAGGGGTCTGACTTTTCATATTCAAGAGGCAAATTTTCAAATAGCTTAATCTGGGGCCTCTTTTGAGAAAATAATTAAGGAGAACAAGGATTTCAAGCTTATGAGTTGTGAAGAGTTAGGGGATTTAAGGGACAATATCTCCCACACTTCTGCTTAGTATAGTGGTACCTCATTTGGAGGTAATGATTTATTCAGGAAGGGTTCTTTCCCTCAGTCTAATAGACTAGTTCATGTGGCTATTCAAGGTCCAAGGATGGGTATTATGGACCAAACTCCAATAGTTTAGGTTAGCCTTCTCAGGGTCCTTTTCAGAGTTTTACAGGTTGTAGTAGCCATTTTGGGTTTTTGAGTTTATCCCATTAGATTTGTACTCGTCTATGATGTTTCGCATGTGGAGAGATCAAGCACAATAGGAAGTATTGAACATAGTACATACAAAGGGGTCTAAAATAAAGTTTTCAAGATCTAGAATCACCAGCTAAGGGCCATAGTGGGCCTTGGTTAGGTAGAGTTGCACCACTAGTTAGATGAAAAATATAGTAGAGTTGTTACTCAAGTAGGTGGAATGTTATACTTTTTCAAAAATACCAGAGTTAGAGGATTCTGATATGGTTATCATATATATCATTCTAGTATGCCACCGACTTGCTTTTTTATTATTTGATCATATTATACTTTCTCCTGTATGTCTGTATATTTTGCAGTAGGTCTTAATATCATGTGTGCCTTTTTTTGTGCTTGTCCATATTGCTATCTCAGTAGTTGATTCTTTAGTGGTGGATCGAGTGTACCGATCTTGGGTTGTGACTCTTTAGGGCTATGATGCTTGGGTATAATTATATTGGGTATGGTAGATTTTGATGTGATTTAGGGCGTGGATGTCTTTTCTCTTTGTCACAGTATTTTGGATTGTCTTGCCAAGACAATCACTTTAGTTATGCTAAGTGCACGGAGGTTAGAGTGTAAGGGTACCCTTCGCATCCTAAAAGGGTAATTTATTTCCTTATGTCTTAGCGGTTGGTTAATAAGGGTTGTGTCTTATATTTGGATTATATTTGTGATACTAGTGCTAAATCGCCTTATTTAAACTTAGTGACAGTGGTTAAAGTGTTTGAGGATATATTTCCTAAAGATGTTTTAAGATTTTCTTTGGATAGAGATATTGAGTTTTGGCATTGATTTAGAGTCGATCCTAAGCCTATTTTGATTGCCCCTTATAGGATGACTCCGACATTATTAAAGGAGTGAAGGATTAGATACGAAACTTGTTGAGTAAGGATTCCTTAGGTCTAGTGTTTCTCTTTAGGTTGCTCCTGTGTTATTTGTGGAAAAGAAGAATGGGTTAATACGGATGTGTATTGACTATTGACAATTGAACAAAGAGACCATTAATAACAAATACCCTCTTTAGCACATTAATGATTAATTTGATTAGCTTTAGGGTGCTTCTAGATTTTGGCTTTATGTTGGTTCCATCATTATTAGGTTCATTGATGATATCTTGGTGTATTCCAAGAGTGAGGAAGAGCATGTGCAACATTTAAGGATGTACTTTAAGGGTTGAGGGATGAGTGGTCGTATTCCAAGTTTTGGATGTATGAGTTTTGGCTTAGTTCTATGGCATTCTTGAGACATGTAATGTCCATAAAAGGTATTATGGTCGAACTGTCAAGGTTGATGTGGTTTTTCATTGGCCTAGGCCTACTTCACCTACTGTTATTCAAAGTTTTATTGATTACTATATATAGTTTATGGAGGGTTTTTCGACAATTGCAACTCTTTTGACCAGACTGACTCCAAATATTATTAGTTTTTAAGTCATCTGATAAGTTTGAGATGAGTTCTTACAATTTTAAGGCTTTATTATCTTCAACATCTATCTTGACACCTATAGAAGGTGAAGCGTTTACCATGTATTTTCATGTTCCGAGAGTTGGCTTTGGTAGATGTTTTATACGGAGAAGGAAAGTTATTGTCTATGCTCTAAGTCAGTTGAAGACTCATAGGAAGAGCTACCCCACTTAGGAGTTGGAGTTGGTAGTTTTTGTTCTGCTTTGAAGTTATAGAGGAACTTCTTTGTATGGAATTTTTTGTGAGGTATTCACCAATAATCATAACCTACATTTCATATTTAACCACAAAGATATGAATTTAAGACAATGCAGGCAGTTGGAGTTGGTGAGGGATTCTCATGACAAGACTAATCTTTATCACCCTAGTAAGGCCAATGCAATAGAGGATGCCTTGGATAGGAAGGGTGTGAGTATTGATATTCTTGCATTATCGTTAGATGAGGAGAAACTTTTGATATGGTGTTTAGAGTTTGTCCAGTAACTTTTAGAGACTTGACTTTTCTAAGCTTGATAAAATTTTTGCTTGTATGGAGGCATATCTACTTTTAATTTAGCAAATTAAGAATAAAAAGTTTATGTTAAGTTTTGTATCATTTGAGATGAGGTGTTAAAAGGTGAAGCTAAGGAAGATTCTTGACTAAGAGGGTATTTTTTAGGATCAAGTGTCGAATTTGTGTTCCTAGAGTTGGTGACTTCACTGGATAGATCATGGAGGAGGCTTATAGTACGAGATGTTCTATTATTCTATTGTAGCCAAGATGTATCTCTCATGACCCAACTAAATAGATCATGCGGGTACCTACTCTAATCCACCTAGATAGGACAACCCTTACTACCAATTCAAAATATATGCGGAAGTCATTCAAAAAGACCACTTTATTTATTACATTTGGTTTATAAAACTTTAAATATAAATCAAAAACGTTTTCCCCAAGGAACTAGTCTAATAAAAAACAAGAGATTCTAATTAGTACAGGATAACAATAAGGACACAAGACTATCATAGCAATGAGAAGAGTAGAAACTGTTGGAGATCATTATCTATGTCCTTGAGAAGCATTATTGAAACATGGGGGTTGCACCACACTATGAGGCAGGTCCCTTAACGCCAGTCACAGGCAATAACACAGTAAAGTTGTAAGAAAGCTAATACTTTGCAAGAATTTCAAAACACAAAGATATAACATGGAAACCTCCTTGCTCAAGGGAGGAAAAATCACGGCTTGCCCTCACAAGAACTTCAACATCCCACTTTAATCAACCTCTTAATTACCAATTTGATTTGAACCTAAATCTAGGACCCATTTGCTTCTAATAACTCTACTACAAGCCTACCTTAAAAACTCTGCTAAGAATACACTTCTACACAGATTAACTTTAACCAATATTGAACTCAGGTAACTCGACCAAAGCACTCTTCAAGAAAAAAAAGTAAAAGAAGGAAAAAATTACTCTAATAACATGAGTAATTCAATTACAAACCAAGACTCGACTCAAGAACACACAAACTCTCTCAGCATCAAAGAATGGAACTTGAGCAATGTTGCGAAATTGAGTTTTTTCCTCTTTCACTCTTTGAACAATCAGGATTGTGAAAACTAACAAATTAAGAAGCATTCTTTTCTTTTATAGTAAAATAATGATGAGGGTAGAAATTTGATTAGGCTAAGTATCTTGACTAGTTCACATCTCACTTGCGCAGTTTGTTACACTAGATAACAAAACTGTGCAAGTTATGTGACAATGATATATTTGCATGAAGACCCAGGGACCTAGTCCCTTGTCGTTAGTTGATCATCATCATAACAATATATAGAAATTTTCCTCTTTTTTGATGATGAGAAACCACAGAACTTGACTACAAAACTCAGAGCATCAAATTCATTCACCTTATTCAGTCAGAGTGATTACTGCTATAGTTAGTGGATGTTCCATCTATTATTATGCACAGTTCTTCACCTATCAATATGACATCATGCTTTACCAACATTTAACACATTCAACATGTATGCACCTAGTACCTGGTACCTGGTCCCTACCACAAGAATTAAGTATTCCCCCTTTGGCATCATTGAAAAGTGATAACAGTAAACCAAGAGTAAAATAAGCACAAATTAGTTAACTCATGGTTACTGGGGCAACACTAACATGAATAAAAACTTTAAAATTAAAGAAAAGACTTACGAAACACACAAACTAAGATTTATTCATATGCAAAAGGTAAGCATCATTGTAGTGCATAATTTAAATATTCCAGATAAAAAGGCACATAAATCAAGAAAGATTACCAGGTAAAGGAATTGGGAAGAGGGTTTGGAGAAGTAGAGCCATGTTATTTTTCTTTGTAGCATAATAGTGTAATAATTCCTTAGTTAGCTGCCTTATCTCTACACTCAAGCTAAGAACCTCATTATTAAAAGTAGAAACTTTCTTCTTTAGTTCAATATTCTTAGTTCTAAGCTCTTCATAGGCCCTTGGATCCTTTTTGAAAAGATGTTGAATTGTTTGCAATTTGCTATTCTCTCCATCCTTAGATCTGAGTTAAACTGCAGTTCTTCTATTTCTTTGATGAGTTCTTCTTAAGAGATTTCACCTGATTTCTTACCCATACACTCAGTTTTGATTAGAGTCTTCATACAAAATAGTTGTATCATAGTTCTAGGTGTTCCATTTTTACAGACAATAACAAAATGATCTAATACTTTATTTAACCAATATCCATAAGGCATGCCATGCTTTCCATTTTTCTCATGAATAACTTTATGTATGTGCTCCATCATTAAGGCAGGTAAACAAATGATCTCAAAACTGCTAAGATACTTCATGACATACAAATCAGCAGCTAAAGAAATGTTTCTCTTTTGTGATCTAGGGAGAAATACTTTGTTAACAAAATCAAATATTAATTGGACCTCACTTTTGAGTGATTTCCTATTCACCGCAGACACATATTTTCCTTTAATGTTTAATGAATTTTCCAAGAACACTATTGATGGGTGTTTATTTAAGACAATCCTCACACTACTGATAGAAACCTGTAGAATTCTTCCAAGTGATACAATATCAATATTCATCTCCTTCCCCTGAACTACAACAATCATCTTCAGTGTGTCTTCAAAAAATTACAATATGGAATAAAATTCCTTAACTACCTCATTAAAAACTGTGGGAATTGATCCTTCATAAGATGGATCCATCCTTGATGTTTAACAAACTCAATTAATTTCATCCTACCTGGTTCTATTAATATATTTGAGTCAAAGATCCTCCCAGTTAGTACCTTTTGATTTTTCAAGAATTTGTTTCTCACTTATGAAGACACAACCTTTCTTTCTTTTTCTAGTTTTCCATTTCTAGAAACACTGATGGGTTCTTCTTCAGTCATTTTTATTTTCTAAGAACTAGGTCCTTTAGAAGTTTGCTGCTTCTAAGTAAAACTTCTAGATTTCTCTTTAGGAATTCTTGTTATCTTAATGACATTTTGTTCCTTAGGACCAAACACACTCTTTCTTGAGCTATTTGATATCATGATGATATTTTTAGCAACCCAGGAATCATCCATCAATATATTTTTAGGAATATTATGAGGCTTCAGGGATGATTCTTCATCAACAAGTTGAGTGAAGAAGGAGTTTGGCTTTGGAATTACAGGAGAAGAAGGTTGTTTTTCAAAAAGACTTGCAAGAGGATTTTTTATTTATGCTAAGCTTAGAGACCTTTGAAAGACACCAGAATGAGGAATTTATAACCATTTGGAAGTCATTTTCATAGAAGGCTAGTTGTGACTAGATTTTTCTTTTGTCAAGAGAAAGAATGGGTACAATAGGATTTAAAGGAACAAATAAGCACAAGGAAGGGTTTTTGTGTGAATGAGATGTGATCAATTCCAATTTTGGGGTGACTCATCCTTCCTGGTAGAATAGGACAATTTTCTGACACAGAAAGAGAGAGAACATGGTTTTTTCTGACAACATATATTTGAACCATCAATAAGCTGATACCTCTGGACTTTAAAAAAAGAGTATTGTCAATTTTTATTTTTTAAACCCATTTTTTGGAAGAAACTTTAAAAGTGACTCATACCAAGCCCTAGGAGCTTGGTTCAACCCATAGAAAGCTTTGTCTAATTTGAGAATATGATGAGGAAAATCTGCATCTTCAAAACCTGGAGGTTGTTTGACATAGACTTCTTCCTTCAGGTTTCCATTAAGAAAAACACTTTTAACATCCATTTAGAAAAGTATAAACCCCATATAGGCAACAAGTGCAATAAAAACCCTGATAGCCTCTATCATTGCTACAGGGGCAAATATCTCATCTTTATCAATTCCTTTCTTCTAGTTATAGCCCTTAACAACCAGCCTTGCTTTATTTTTGTTGATGGTTCCTTGTTTATCCCTCCTGTTTCTCTAAACCCACTAGGTTCTAATAATAGTTCTGTCAACAGTTCTAGAAACTAGGTGCCAAACTTTTTCTTTCAAAGTGCTGAAGTTCCTCCTGCATTGAATTAATCCATTCAAAATCTTTTAGCCATGTTTTTAGGCTTAATTTGGGATAGAAATGCTGAGAATGCCATGGAATTTCTAGCTTGAGCTCTTTTTGGGCTCCAGATTCTAAAGGTGTAGTCAGATTCTCAAGTGGATTAGAAGAATTATGCCGCCAGTTTGAATTTCTAATAATAATTCCACTAGGACTAGGTCCTTAAGGATTTGACTTGATCCTTGTTGTTGTTTTTCAACTGGAGCTAGGATTTGTGACTGAGATCCTAGATCACTCTCATTATTCTTATCTACATCATTAACCTCTTGATCATCATCTTATAATGTCCCAAAACCTGGTCCCGAGACGTCACACGGTGCTCAAGACTACGAGTAGGCTTAAGCTAGCCCTATCTGCCTTCTACTAAGTCTGAATCTCATAATAGTGGAAATATAGACATCACAGTCATACTATATCCAAAAAACTAACTGAATATAATATCTAAAAATAATGTCTGAAACCTTAATACTAAATCATATAAACTAGGAAGCTGAAACTATGAATGAATAAGTCCTTAAACTATGAGGACTCACCAACTGTTGGATGTAGATGGAGACGCTCGAACTACTCACGGTGCTAATACTGAGCACCTAAACCTACATTATGAGACAATGTATCACATAGACATATATATGGATCAGTACTTTGAGGATGTACTGAGTATATGGGGGTGAATACATAAGTAAGATACTATCTCATCATCATAATTTGTAAAACAATGCATATAAAATGTAAATGACTCACATAAGATGGAATATCTAAAAACTAAAAACTATAGTAATAAGAAGCGATCATACTTTATAAATCTAGTGAATCATAACATTTAGTTCTAAAAGTTGTGCTATAGTTCTGTCTTTAAATCATGTTGTCTAAGTGTAGAAAGGACTTATTTCTGTATCTAAAATCTGAAAAAAACTAAAATCTAAAATTTATAGCTAATATCTTTCTGTGAAGCATAATCTTAACAAATCTGTGAGCCTTTATACTTAGCTTTTCTAAGAGCTTTTTTGTTATTCTGTAAGATTAAAACTTTAGGGAAATACTTTAAAACTATTCTGAAAGCTTTAATTGTTAGGGAACTCTTTTAAAATTTGTTCTGTAAGGGAGGTTCTTCTAACCGACATCCACTATATGAGCTAACATGGAGTCCAACATCTCATTCCCCTATGGGAAAAACCTCACAATTAGGAGAGGTGTCATACTCTTACCAAGGTGTATAACCTGAGCTAAGTGATCACATCTGTAACTGTCATGCACATAGAAGTGGGAATAATCTATTAATCTGTACCTACATTGGATACGTAGTTCTGTGAAATATAGATCACGCTAATCCCATACTTCCTGCTTGGTGCTAAATACTACTCCCTTTAAGCTGCACTTATTTTGTTGAAAATCCACTTCAAAACTAGCATAAGGGTTTATTCTGAAACTAATTATGTATTTATCTGATTGAATTGGTAAATAGTATTGTTCTGATTTCTTTAATCTATAAAAAATCTGTAAAGTGAATTCCAAAACTCATCTGAGGATCAAAAAGATCAAAACATTACTGAAAATCTGTAACTAATCTAATCATAAGATGCTTAAAGCATCCTCTTTCTTGAAATATCAATATATAAACTTTGGCATAATAACCAATGCATCAAGTTTATGTCAAAACATCACAATAATCATGCTTGATAATGAAAACAATGATAATTCATCTCAAAATCTAGAAATTACTGCAATAGGCATGAAAATATGAAAATAACCATTCAATTCATTTAAAATCATATAAATTTATAATTAAAACTCGGTTTTGGGCATAAGGATAAAAGAAGATCTTTGTTCATAAACCCACATACCTTGGTAGATGATTAGTTGAAGAAACTTGGATTCTTTAATCCTATTTGAATTCTTGAGGATGAATTCTTGATTATCATGCCTTGGGAATCCACAATTTAGAGATTTTTTGGAGAAACAATGGTGGAATTTGATTTCTTGGAGAAGAAGCTTTGAACTGTAGGGTTTTTCTTTGAGAGAGAATCGATGAAATTGAGCATAAAGTGCTTTCAATATGATTAATTCCTTGTTTTGGATGAATTGGAGCCTTGGGGATTGACCAAAATACCCCTTTTAAACTTTAAATCAGAACTGGAAAATGAAAAAAATTTCCAAATCTGCATGCCACCGCAATGCGCCACCATCACGGTGGCTCACCGAAAATTGGACAATTGGGAATTGGAAGTTCTCCACGACACGGAGTCATCACGGTGCATTATAGAAATACCATTTTGGGCCATTGGCGTGACATGGTATGATTGCGCTGGCCTATTGGAAATGGACAACTGGGAAATTGGGCTCCTTCGTGATGTGAGTTTATTGCGGAGGTCCACTGGAATTGACAAATGGGAATTGAGCCCTCACTGCGATGCGGTGCTAGTCCAAATGGCACACTGCTTTACTAAAATAACCATAACTTCTCAACCGAGCATCAGATTTAGGCGAATTTGATATCGATGAAAAGCTTATTCAATTTCCCACACAATGGAGAGATAAATATGGAAAACTCCACACGTCATTTTTGAAGCAAACCCATAACATTCTAAGAGTGAAATAAAGCTAGAAAAAGTCAGGGTATTACAATATCTCCCCTTTGGGAACATTCATCCTCGAATGTGGCTGGTTAAGCTGAGAATACTGAGGAATCTGAGGCTATAAAATATCATGCACAACTGAAATAAACTGAATGACTGATTCTCAAAATAATGAGTACTGAACTGATCTGTAAGTGTATGGGGTTACATGGAAAAAACTATATAGAGGAATTTGAGACTTGAAAAGAACAGAATGAAGGAAAAATATTACCTTCAGCTTAATTTGAGTTTGTGGAGAAGAGATGAGGATACATGGTACACATGTCTGCTTCTGCTTCCCATGTAGCACCCTCAACGGACTGATTTCTCCATAGAACTTTTACCAAAGAAACTTCTTTGTTCCTTTGCCTACGGATCTGGTGATCAAGAATCTCAACTGGAACTTCTTCATATGAGAGGGTATTCTAAATATCTGTACTTTCTAGAGGAATTATAGTGGCTGAATCATCCATGCACTTTTTCAAAAAGGACACATGGAATACTGGGTGAACTGAGGACAAATCTGCGGGTAGCTTAGGGTCATACGCCACCTTCCCAACACGACTCAAAATTTGAAAAGGGCCTATATATCGGGAACTAAGATTCCCCTTTTTGCCAAATCTCTTCACCCTCTTCATGGGTGAAACTTTCAAAATACACAAGATCATCAACCTCAAACTCAAGATCTCTTCTTCTTACATCTGCATAAGATTTATGATGACTTTGAGCTGCTTTTAATCTCTCTTAAATCAACCGAACATTCTCTATGTCTTCAAACACCATGTCTGACCCAATCAAAACTACTTCACCCACTTTGAACCAACCAACTGGCAATTTATATCTTCGCCCATAAAGATCCTCAAACGGATCCATCTGAATACTAGCATGGTAACTGTTATTATAAGAGAACTCAATCAATAACAAATGCACTCCCAACTACCTATGAAATCAAGAACATATGCCCTCAACATGTCCTCTAGAGTCTGAATAGTTTTTTTTGATTAACAATTGGTCTGCAGATGGAAATCTAAACTACGATGAACTTGGGTACCAAGACCTTTCTGAAAGGCTTTCCAAAAATAAAAGGTAAACTAAATACCCATATTTGAGATAATAGATAAAGGAATTCCATGCAATCTGACTAACTCTCTAATATACAACTAAGCATAATCTTCAGCCGTGTAAGATGTGTGAACTGGTAAGAAATACGCTGACTTAGTTAATCCAGTCAAAAAGTCCATATTTAGATCCTCCCACTTCCAAGTGGGGATACCAAACTCTTGCAACGTACCACCAAGTATTTGGTGCTCTACCTTAACCTGTTGACAAGTTGCACACTTGGCTACGAACTCTGCTATATCTTTCTTCATACTATTCCACCAATAGATTTCCCACGAGTCACTATAATCTTGGTGGCACCTGGATGAATGGAATAATGTGCACCATGTGCTTCTACCATAATCTAATGTCTCAAATCATCAAAACATGGCACACACAATCTATTCTGGTAACTCAACGCACCATCTCCCCCTTGGGAGAAAACCTCAACCCTTTGGTCTTTAACTTACTCCTTCAATTTGACCAAACTAGCATCTTTATCCTGCTTTTCTTTCACTTCCAAAACTAGGGAAGATTCAAAACTACTCTAGACCCAAACATTCCCTTTAGTTGAATCAACCAATCTCACACCCAATCTAGCTAACCGATGAACTTCTCAAACTAACTCTTTCTTGTCATTCTCTATATAAGCAACACTGCCTATAGACAATGTACTAAGTGCCTCTGGTACTACATTGGCCTTGCCTGGATGATACAACACACTCATATCATAATCTTTCAACAATTCTAACCATCTTCTCTAACAAAAATTCAAATCTTTCTGAGTAAACACATGCTGTAAGATTTTGTGATCCATGAACATATCAACATGCACCCCATACAAATAATGTCTCCAAATTTTTGAAGCAAACACAACAATAGCTAACTCAAGATTATGGGTTAGGTAATTCTTTTCATTAGATTGAAGCTATCTAGAGGCATAGGCTATGACCTTATCTTTTTACATCAAAACACAACCCAAACTAACTCTAGAGGCATCACAATACACAACTAAACCATCTGTACCATTAGGTAAGGCTAAAACTGGGGTTGAAGTGAGTCGAGTGTTCAACTCCTGGAAACTCTTCTCGCAGGAATCTGACCACTAAAAATTAACTTTCTTTTGGGTCAATATAGACATAGAAGACATGATAGAATGAAAATCCTTGACAAAACATCTGTAATAGTTGGCTAAACCCAAAAAACTCCTAATATTCGTAGAGACATAGGTCTAGGCCAATTTCTTATGACTTCTATCTTTTGGGGATAAACCCTAATACCTTTACTAGAAATAATATGACCCAGAAAAGCTACTGACCTTAGAAAAAATTCACATTTACAGAATTTGACGAACAATTGGTGATCCCTAAGAGTTTACAACACAATTCTAAGATGGTCTGCATTCTCATCCTCACTGCGAGAATAGACAAGGATATCATCGATAATGATTATGACAAATATGTCCAGATACTATTAGAACACTCTATTCATTAAGTCCATAAATGCTAGTGGGGCATTGGTTAGCCCGAAGAACATAACTAGAAACTCAAAATGACCATAAGGGGTTCTCAAAGTTGTCTTTGGAATATCACATTCCCTTACTTTAAGCTGATGATAGCTGGATCTAAGGCATATCTTGGATAAATAACTTCCACCTTGGAGTTTATCAAATAAGTCATCAATTCTAAGGAGAAGATATTTGTTTTTGACTATAACTTTATTCAGCTGGTGATAGTCAATGCACATACACAAAGAATTATCTTTATTTCACATGAATAGGATGGGATCACCCCATGGAGAATCACTAGGCCTTATGAAACCTTTATATAAAAGATCTTTGAGTTTCTCTTTCAACTCTGTAAGCTCAGTGGGATCCATACGATAAGGAGGTATAGAAATAGGCTGAGTATCTAGAAGGAGGTCAATACCAACTTTTATTTCTTTATTGGGAGGTACCCTTGGCAAATCTTCAGGAAAGAAATTAGGAAACTCATTGACTACACTGACTGACTGAACTATTTGAGTCTCAGACTTAGTATCCTTAACTCGAACTAGATGATAAATAAAACACTTAGAGATAACTTTCTAGCCTTAAGATAGGATATGAAATAACTGTTGGGAGACACTAAATTACCTTTCCACTCAAAGATTGGCTCATCTGGAAATTGAAAATTCATTACTCGAGTAAGACAATTTGTAGAAGCATAACAAGAATGGAGCTAATCCATACCAAGAATAAGATCAAAGTCAACCATATCTAACTCTATTAGATCTGCTAACATGATTTTATGAAGGACGGTGATAGGATACTTTCTATAGATCTGTTTAGCAACAACTGACTCAACTACCGGGGTAGAAACCAACAAGGGCTCAGGGATCTTTTCAGGATTTATTTCAAAATTCACTGCAACTAATAAGCTCACATTAGAAAAACATGACCTAAGGTATACTAACACATAAACATCAAGATGAAAGACACGAAGCATACCAGTAACAACATCTGGTGAATCCTCATACTCCTGACAAGATGGTAAGGCATAAAACCAATTCTGGTGCTAGCCACTATCGGTACTGGATGATGCGCCCTGAGGAGGGACTAGGCAACCTAAAGGAGCTAGTGCACTAGTAGCCTGTTTCTGGGGATGGATATCTCTGTTCCCCTACTTAGAATGTGGACACTCTCTAATTCCATGAACCAACTTACCATAACCATAACAACCTTTCTATCTAGCTAAACACTAACCAGGGTGATTCTTACCATACTTAGCACATAGAGGATAACTGGGCCTTCCACTCATATTATTCAGATATCTGGACATAGAAAACCTACCCACTACTCCTGTCTAGCTCTGTGAGAGGGAGTACTAGCTAAAGATAGTGCTAGCATAGATGAATGATTCTAAAACTATAAATGATTTCCCCCATGAGACCTAGCCTGGCCATACTCAAATTGCCCTGTTCTAGTCTTCTTATGTCCTTTCTCTCTTTTCTTTAATTTTTTTGCCTTAATCTGCTGAGAATAAATCATCAATCTAGCAAGATCTATGTCTCTAATAAGCATGGAAGTCCTACACTTCCTGACTACCAGGCTAGACACTCCAGTAACAAACTTATTCATACTTTCCCTAGGATCATCCATTGTATCAGGGGCATACTTAGAAAATTGATTAAACTTAAGGTAGTACTCTTTTACTGTCACTAAGCCTTGCCTCAAATTCACAAACTCCTCTATCTTAGCTTTTCTCATTTCACGAGAAAAAACTTATCTAGAAAAGTATCTAAAAACACCTTCCAACTCATAAGAGCTGTATTCTCACCTCTACTATTCCTTCATATAACAACCGAGTCATACGCTATATCTTTAATCTATAAGATGCTAACTCTACACTTTTCTATTTCAAAATATACATAATCTGGGTGATCTTCTTCACCTCATCTAAATAAAGTTGTGGGTCCTCACCTGCTTTCAACCTAAAGAACTCTGAAGGATTCATTCTCATAAAATCTTTAATTCTGGCAGCTATTAAATCACTTTTCTATTGAGGTAGAACCATAGCCTGATGGTTGCCCTGAACATTGGCAGTCTGCCTGGGTCAATGCCTAAAAGGTAGCCCTAAACCCAGTATGGGATATATTCTTATTTAGAGGATTAGCAGGCTGGCGTGTCTGCTTATCATTTTTGTGGGCGTTAGCTCGACGAGAAGTCATATTCAACTGTCACATAAGAGCATGAGTTAAAAGAAGATAGAGATACTATAAGCACAATAGATCATAAAAGAAAGAGATGATTTCCTAAGAATGTCTCATAGCCTCTTGCTCATAAATGTGGTGCGTTAACACTCATGATCAAGACTCTATGTAATGTGGCTTGTCTGACTCCTTCGGACTCTTATAAACCTTAGGCTCTGATACCAAGTTTGTAACACCCCAAAACCTGGTCTCGAGTCATCACACAGTGCTCAAGACTACAAGTAGCCTTAAGCTAACCTTGTCTACCTTCTACTAAGTCTAAATCGTATAATAGTGGAAATATAGACATAAGAGTCATGCTATATATGGAAAACTTACTGAATATAATATCTAAAAATAATGTCTAAAACCTTAATACTAAATCATATAGACTAGTAAGCTACAAAATCTGAATGAATAAGTCACCAAACTATAAAGACTCACCAACTGTCAGATATAGATGGAGATGCTTGAACTACTCACGCTACTGATACTGAGCACCTGAACCTACATTATGAGACAATATATCACATAAAAATATATGTGGATCAGTACTTTGAGGATGTACTGAGTATATGGGAGTGATTGCATAAGTAAAATATTATCTCATAATCATAATTTTTAAAACAATGCATGCTAAATGTAAATTACTCACATAAGCTGGAATATTTGAAAACTAAAAACTGTAGTAATAAGAAGCAATCATACTTTATAAATCTAGTGAGTCAAAATATTTAGTTCTAAAAGTTGTCCTAGTTCTAAAAGATATCCTAGTGATCTTTCTGTAAATCATGCTGTTAAGCGTAGAAAGGACTCATTTTTGTATCTGAAATCTAAAAAATACTAAAATCTGTAATTTGTAGCTAATATCTTTCTGTGAAGCATAATCTAAATAAATATGTGAGCCCTTATACTTAGCTTTTCTAAGAGATTTTCTGTTATGGTGTAAGCTTAAAACTTTAGGAAAATACTTTAAAACTATTTTGAAAGCTTTTATTACTAGGGAAATCTTTTAAAATCTATTCTGTAAGGGAGGTTCTTCTAACCGACATAAACCAAGTGAGCTAACATGGAATCCAACATGTCGTTCCCCTATGGGGAAAACCTCATGATGGGGAGAGGTATCATACTCTTGTGAAGGAGTATAACCTAAGCTAAGTAATCATATCTATAATTGTCATCCACGTAGAATGGGAATGATCTGATAATCTATACCTACGTTTTCTATGTAGTTCTATGGAAGATAAGACATGCTAATCCCATATTTTTTGCTTAGTGCTAAATATTACTCCCTTCAAGTTGTGCTCATTTTGTTGGAAATTCACTTTAAAACTAGAATAAGTGTTTATTCTGAAACCAATTATTCATTTATCTAATTAAATCTATAAATAGAGTTGTTCTTATTTTTGTAATATGTAATAAATCTGTAAAATGGATTCCAAAACTTATCTGAGGATCAAAAAGATTAAAACTTTACTAAAATCGATAATTAATCTGATCATAAGATGCTTAAAGCATCCTCTTTCTTGAAAGATCAATATATAAACTTGGGCTTAATAAACCATGCATCAAGTTCATGTCAAAATATAATAATAATCATGCTTGATAATGAAAACAATGATAATTTATCTCAAAATCTAAAAATTACTGCATTAGTCATGAAAATATGAAAATAAATATGCAATTCATCTTCAAAATCTCTCAAAAACACATAATCTTGCAAATAGCAATAATGGGTGTGAACCCTAATTCAAATCTCATAGATATTCATTCAAAATCATATAAGTTTGTAATTAAAACTCGATTTTGGGCACAAGGATGGAAAAAGATCCTTGTTCATAAACTCACATACCTTGGTAGATGATTAGATGAAGAAACTTCGATACTTGATTCCTATTTGAATTCTTGAGGATGAATTCTTGATTATATTGCCTTGGGAATCCCCCATTTATAGCTTTCTTGGAGAAACAATGATGGAATTTGTTTTCTTGGATTTTTTCTCGAGAGAGAATGGATGAAATAAGGCATAAAGTGGTTTGAATGTGATTAATTCCTTGTTTTGGATGAACTGGGGTCTTGGGAATTGACCAAAATACCCCTTCTAAACATTAAATTAGAACTGGAAAAAGGCAAAACTTTTCTGAATCTATATGCCACTGCGATACGCCACCATTGTGGTGGATCACTGGAAATTGGACAATTGGGAACTGAAAGTTCTCTGCGATGCGGAGCTATTGCGGTGCACTATAGAAATACTGTTTTGGCCATTGGTGCAATGCTGTACAATCGTGCTAACCTACTGGAAATGGACAACTGGAAAATTGGTATTCTCCGTGATGCGAGTTTATCATGGAGGTCCACTGGAATTGACAAATGGGAATTGAGCCCTCACTTCGATGTGGTGCTAGTCCTGATGGCACACTTCTTTACTAAAATCTCCATAACTTCTCAACCGAGCATCGGATTTAGGCGAATTTGGTATCGATGGAAAGGTTATTCAATTTCCCACACAATGAAGAGTCTAAATCTGGAAAATTCTACATGGAATAAATGTTGTTCATTTTTTAAGATAACCCATAACATTCTAAGAGCGATATTAAGCTAGGAAAAGTATGGGGTATTACACATCTTTAGTAATATCATCTCTTTGAATTGTTAAGCAAGTTAATTCCCCATCAGCCATAGACTCCAAATTAGCCACATACATATTTTTTATTCTCTTGGCTTTGAGAATAAGTTTCCCAGATTTCAACCTTGGCCGAGTACATTCATCAGCTAAAAATTTTACCTCATTGCCTTTGTCACAGATTTGAGAAACACTTAGAAGACTGTACTTGAGCCCATTTTCATAGTACATGTCTTCTATTCCTTGATCAAATTATTTTCCAATCTTTCCCACATAATGAATATATCCCTTTTTACCATTTCCAAAAAAAGATACCTCTATCTTGAAGTGTCTTGAGAGTAAGAAAGTAGTCAGTCTTTCCTATCATATGCTTTTAACATCCACTATTAATGAACCAGTTCTGACTACATTCCCCTTCTCCTACCTTCTAACATAGTCATTTATTAGATTTGGGAACCCACTTGAGTTTGAGTTCCCAATAGGATGACAAGGGTGTGATCAAATCTTTCTCAACCCATATAGGTAGAGAATTCTTCTTCACATTTTCAAGGACATAAAATCCTTAGGATTATAATTTTCCTGTTGAATGTTATTAGCAATGTTCATTGTAGCCTTAACTAAATACTGACAGTTTTTCTTTAAGTGTCCATCTCTTCCACAATAAGTACATATAGGTATGTGGACCCTATTCTAATACCATGAACAACTTTCCCATGAGACCCAGGTGAATAGGTCATGCAATGATATCTAATCCCTTTACCATTATTGCACTTTGACCTGTTAGATTAGAAAATATTTGTGAGGATATGGTTTATTTTAGTGATTTGTTAAGTTCTTTCTTTAGACGGACCAGGTACCTTTATAACTCAGTATTATTTTTCTCGTCTAAATGTATAGAACCTTATTTTGATAGCATATTAGATCTTGGAGATTTTCTAAAAGGGGAAAGCTCCGATTAAAAGGTTTTGATGAGGGTTCGACAACATCCAAGTAGGCTAGGTTTACCCTTCTTATAAGTTGAGTTTATTTATGGTATTTTCATATTATTATACTAGTTCTAGGTAGGTCAGTATAGCATGAGCATCATTTAGTACTCCTTTTTCCTTATTTAGTTTTTTAGGTCCCCTTTATGGTAGATTTCAGGCTCGTTCTCCCTTAGTATAGTATGGTCTCATCCTTTAGGGATACAATTAGTCTAATTAGTACCTTGTAATAGGGATGGGAAGCCTTAGACTAGACTATGATAGGTTCTGACATAGATTTGGTTTTTGGGGGTCCATGGTGGGACCCACTATCCTAAGTAAGTGCATTGGTGATCCTTCTTCATTTTTTTCTTTAGAAGGATTGACTATCTCAGATTTTTTTTCTTAAGAAGAAATCCCAGTTGAGATCTTAGATAGGCAGGTTCATTGGTTACAGACCAAGGATGTGTCTTCGGTGAAGGTTCTTTGGCAGAACCATAAGTGGAAGAAGCTACATGGCAAGTGGAAGATCACATGAAGTCCAAATATCCGTATTTGTTTTTTCCTCCTAGGATTCATGTGGAAGGTATGTGTTCTTCAACATATCTTTATTTTCAGAGATTGTTAATGGAAAGATTAATATCTTTGCCTCTTTGTATAATGCCCTGAGATCCCATCCCGAGATGTTACCCGATGCTTATGACCCCGAAGGACCACAGGCTAAACCTTTACTGATATCTATACCTGTACACTGCATAATATCTAAAATAAATGTGGAAACTAGCCATAAGGTTCAACACATCTATGAATACTCATAATACAAAAAAATTGAATACTAATACATCCGTCTGAAAAACCTCTAAACTTTCTGAACTGCGGAGTTGATGGGACAGGTCCCCAACTAACTCCATCAACTGAAAATAAACAAAGACTAAAGTAATAATAGTAAACTGAAATTCATCCTCAAAAGAAGAGGACTCACTGCTACTGCTGATGACTGGGACTGAACTTTTTAGGATACTCTGGATCCTGTGTCTCTGAACCGATAGTGTCAAATAAAACACCATAGCACAAATGCATCACTACATGAATGTACCGAGTATGTAGATGAGGTAGGATAATGTAAGGGCTCATGTATGCACAATATCTAAACTGAATAATCATGAAGATGCCGCATAAGAACACATACATGAATGCACAGACCATGAACACAATTATCGTAACTCTAGATACTGAAACTCAAATACCACTTTACTACAGACTGAACTCACTACTGACACTGAGATACTAAATCACTGACTCATCTAATACTGATAACTGAGAGTCTGAATGTACTTACATCAAGGACTGAATTTTGAGCTTACTACTTTCGACTAACTAGATTAGAGATCATCTTTTCTAACATATTATTCTGGAAGCGATTATCAATGATAAGAAGTATGATCATGTCCGAATTTGACAACAAGAATACTCAACAGAATCTAAGATGGAGATCAAGCCTATCTGATAGAAGATATCTAGATATGATAATAAGAATACTCAACATGGCCTGAGACTGAGATCAAGCCTCTCTGAAGGGAGATCTCTAGCTATGATAATAAATATTTGTATATGAGATCAAGCCTATCTGATGGGATAGTCCATGAATTAATGGAACTATCTGAGTTCCTCACTGAGATAGATGACTGTACCACACAGTCTAGATTTCTGAAGATTGATATTGAAACTACAACTGTGGGAAGTAGTTACTTAACCGATATGCCCCAATCTACCACAGTCCTGCAACCCCAGCTAGAAGGGTGTCAATACCATGCCACGGGTAAAGACGTCTCTGGTCAAGCTTCTCTAATGGGATGACCCACTCAGGAAGTCGGCCTAAGGAAATATAGTAGTCAAACCTCTCTGACGGTGACAGACTCAACTAATGTGGACTCCTGTATCCTATGCTGTCTATGCAATTTTGGAGTTCAGGGATTGCTCCTAACTACTTGGCCTTTCTGACGGGAAGCCGCCATCCCTTCCCTCACTCAGTGCTAGCTCCTACTCCCAACTGAAAGACTCTGAACTGAAAGCTTAACTGAACACAACTGAACTAAATCTGATACTGATCATGTTTCTCGAAAGATCCAACTAAGTTACGCTGAGATAACTTAGTTCTGTATCTGACGAAAAAGATATCGAATAATGGTATCTGACTGACGACACAGAGCTTAAATACATTACTCGAATCATTTATGAGATTAGAATTGAATCATTTATATACTATTAGATCTGAGATGATTACAAAACTAAGGCCAGATTACTAGCGATACAGATATTATAGAGATAACTGAGATTACTGAGCTTTCTTAAGTTCTACACTTGTCTGAGGATACAGATTTTTATAGTTCACTGAGTTCTGACAATCATGGCTTGACTGGAATTATTAATAAAACTAACACAGGCTCTAGACAACAGATCTATTATCGGGTATAAATACCCCCAGGACTCAATAGGATAAAAGTAAAGCATAATCATTCATTTATCATCACGATCATTCATATAACATCACAATCATTCATGCATCATCACAATCATTAAGACATCGCCTCGAGCATTTAAGAATAACAAATATCTATTCATCATCACAATTACCAAAGGGTCACTTCAAATATTTATGGATCATCGACATTGGTTCACTATCATATACTAGCCTAGGGAAGACATGCTATTAGATTACACCCCATTCATCAAGGTGTTACATCAAGTACTTCATACCTATATTAGTCTTGACATGTATTTCGATGTCACTTGATTTGGGAAAACTTCATACTATTATGTCACAACTTACTTGCTAACCACTTGACTTGTATTAAAAGCTTAGCATATATCAAAGAGCACTTAATTGGGGAATTTACAACCATCACATATCTGCTTGTTCACTAAGGTCCTTCAACAAAACACTAAACATGCATGGGTTCACACTTATTTGGGAATTTCCTACTACCATGCCATAATAGTATCAAACACTAAGCATGCATAAACTATCTCACAATTTGGGTTTCATCTTCAACATACTACAATGGCCCTTATACTTCACCTAAGCTCTTTATCAAACCTATGGGGAACATGCTTTGCTTATTAAACTATTTCTACACCTATTTGACATGAACACATCACATAAAAAGCAACATAAGGAAGATTCATCACAAATAATACATGGATTCCACCTACTAGGGTCAAGGCTCATGAATCTTGTAAACAAACATGAATCAAAAGTCAAAAACACATGTAACATCAATTTCAACTCATAAAAATCATTAAAAACTCATAAATATAAAAATGTTTGAGTTTTGAAAAGGGTTCTTGAGCTTCTTGGATGAAAGGGACCCAAGAATCAACATCTACATACCTTAATCTTTGAAATTGGATAAATTCTAATGCTTGAGACTCTATCCGCCCTTGTAATAAGTGATTATCGAAGCCCACACTATGAGGAACTTGATTGTTGAAGAAAATTTGAAGATCTATGGATGAATTTTTGGAAGATTAGGGTTCTTGCTTTGAAACCCTAGATATACACTCTTTAGAGAATTGAGAGAGAAAATAAAGGAAATTAAGATTTTGGATGAGGTTCCTCATATTTATAGAGGCTTCCAAAAGGTGGGAAATCACCAAAATACCCTCGATAAAATGCCTTTAAATTGCAAAAAAAAAAAAATAGCTGACGACATCCGTGACAAGCCATCAAGTTGGTGATAGGTCATCACGAATTGTCGTCACAAAATGGTGAAATTTTGTGTTTCTAGTTTAGGTTGATGACATTGGTGATAGGCCATCACTGGCGTGATGTCTTGTCACAAAATATCATCACCAGGGTCAGAAATATGCCCAGGTCTGACAACATTGGTGATAGGCCGTCACAGGCATGACAGCTTGTCACAATTGTCATCACCATTTTCCCAGCCAGACATGCTAGAGTAAAATGGGCATGAATCTTTGCTTCAATCTTGGTTTTTGACGAAATTGGTATCATTCAAAACAAAATTCAAAGATCTTTCATTTGATATATAGTAGGTCCTATAATTCGATATATAAAAGGATTTATGGTCGATTGAAGTTGACCAAAATTTTGACGGTCACTAAAACTTGAATGATAGGAAAGATTTCAACTCGTCCTTGAGTTAGGGGACCTTTATGATCTTAATTCATGCTAAAATAGATTCACACAAGATTCAAAGTATTTCATATTTGGGAAGATATTTCTAAAACATTTAGACTCAGATTTTTGCTTTACCAAATACGGTCTAAGGCTCAGACCGAAAGATGATTTTCCAGGGCATTACATTACATTATCTCCCCCTTGGGAACATTCATCCTCAAATGTCACTTGATAGACTGAAAATACGGATCAACAGAACCTACTCAAGAAATGGAAACATTTCAAGGCATGCTTATGCAACTGGAATAACTAACATACTGAGTTCTTATATTGCGCATGATTCATATCTGGTGCATGTAATACTCGAATGGTGATACTCATAGCTGAATTCTCATAACACACATGCATATCTGATGCATGGACTCATAACTGGGATGATCTCTAGAATGCATGGCTGATCACACACTGACAAGCTGAACTCATTTCTAATCAATGCACATGCCTAATGCATGAATATCCAGCTAAACTGACTTTCGAGAGAACGACTTTACAATGTAATAACGACTGATGCTAAATTCATAAAGAAAATCTGAACATTCATCAAGATGAATCTAATTGCATGCAATATCATAATACTATGGGGTATCTCCCCCTTGGGACTCTATGTCCTTCTAACATATTTCGCTGAAATGCTGGGGCGGTGCGTGGGGCACCTACAGACTAGGTCATGATTGATCGATCAAGATCTGAAACTCAAGCATGACTCATGCTAACATATAAGCTCAAAATAGGAGCAAAGGATCTATCAATGCATAGCATAAAGATAAAGGGCTCATAACATACCTGGGTCTATTTTAGGGAATCCTTCCCAATCAAGGCAAGCCTGAAATGCACGGAGTCTACCCCTCTGAGTCAGCACTCTACATTCTCACATTCTATGGCCTGGCTCACCATAACAAAAACACACATCACTAATGGCTCTACACATACCTTGGTGCTGCCTGCCACACTCTTCATAATACAAATGGGTATGAACACCACTAGTACTACTCTGGGATTTGGAGCTTGGCGCTCCCTCAGATTTGACACCCCTAAACACAGGTGCGGGTACACTAGCTAAAGATGGAGCTGGAACTAAAAATATCTGACCATACTGAGAAATACTACCACCTTGAGACCCTGAATGTGAGAAACCACTACTACCTGTCTTGGCTCCTTTACTCACACTCTCTCTCTCCTTCATCCTATCTGCCTCAATTTGCTGTGCATGCATCATTAGTCTAGCAAGGTCCATATCTCTATGAAGCATAATAGTCCTGTACTCTTTCAACACTAACTCAAATACACCAGTCACAAAATTACTCATACTCGCTCTAGGGTCAGCTATCAAGTCAGGATCATACTTAGCTAATTGGTTAAAATTAAGACAACACTCTTTCACGATCATGGAACCTTGCCTTAGGTTCATGAACCCTTCTACCTTAGCTTCTCTCATCTCTAGAGGGAAACACCTATCTAGAAAGGCATTCTAAAACTCTAGCCAAGTCACGGGAGATGCATTCTCCCCTATACTCTTCTCTTACATCACTACCCATCTATCTTTCAACCTATAAGATTCTAACTCAACACTCTCCTCCTTATAAATATGTATAATTTGGGTGATCTTCTTTACCTCCTCTAGATAAAGCTGAGGGTACTCACCTACTACTGATCCGAAGAATTCTGGCGGATTTAGTTTCATAAAACTTCTAATTCTGGCTGCGGCTAAGTCCCCATCTTACTGAAGTGGGGCTGCAGCATGATGATTGCCCTGAACATTAGTCACAGCTTGGGCTAGCACCTGAAAATCTTCTCGAAACTCTGCATGTGACACACTCTCATTCTCAGGATCTACTGCTATGGGGGCTATCATCAACCCCACGAACAAAATCTCTGTGAGGAGGCATACTTTGTAATTGGAAAAAAAAGTGGATTAGATTGAGAGCCAACTTGAGCTCATGCTCACTCGCATTAAATGATCACTGAAAGAAGGGAAACTGCTCCGAAGAACATCCTGTAGCCTCTTGTATATAAATGTGGTGTGCTATACTTCCATGCATAAGACTCTACTAGATGCGACTTTTCATACTCCCTAGGACACTCTTTAACCTTCGATTCTGATACCAAGTTTGTAACACCCTAAGATCCCATTCCGAGATGTTACACGGTGCTTATGACCCCAAAGGACCACAAGCTAATCTTTTACAGATATCTGTACATGTAAATCGCATAATATCTGAAATAAATACAAAAACTAGCTATAAGGTTCAACACATCTATGAATACTCATGATACAGAAAAACTGAATGCAAATACATCCATTTGAAAACCTCTAAACTGTCTGAACTATAGAGTTGATGGGATAGGTTCCCAACTAACTCTGTCAAATGAAAATAAATAAAGACTGAAGCAATAATAGTAAACTAAAATTCATCCTTGAAAGAAAGAACTCATTGCTACTGCTGGTGACTGGGACTGAACTGCTAAGGATATACTCTAGATCCTGTGCCTCTGAACCTATGGTGTCAAATAAAACACCATAGCACAAATGCGTCAGTACATGAGTATACCGAGTAAGTAGAAAAGGTAGGCTAATGCAAGGGCTTATGCATGCACAATATCTAAACTGAATAATCATGAAGATACCACATAAGAACACATACATGAATGTACAAACCATGAACACAATCATCGTACTCTAAATACTGAAAGTTAAATACCACTTTACTGCAGGTTGAACTCATACTGATACTGAGATACTGAATCACTGACTCATCTGATACTAATAACTGAGAGTCTGGATATACTTACATCAAGGACTAAATTTTGAGCTTACTGCTTTTGACTAACTGGATTAGAGATCATCTTTCCTAACATATTATTCTGGAAGCGATTATCAATGATAAAAAGTATGATCATGTCCGAATCTTTGAACAAAAATACTTAATAGAATCTGAGATGGAGATCAAGCTTATCTGACGGGAGATCTTTATATATGATAATAAGAATACTCAACATAGCCTGAGACTAAGATCAAGCCTCTATAATAGTAGATCTCTAGATATGATAATAAGTGTTTGTATATGAGACCAAGCCTATCTGACGGGATGGTACATAAATTAATGGAACCATTTGAGTTTCTCAATGAGATAGACGACTGTACCACACAGTCCTAATTTCTGAAGATTGATACTAAAACTACAACTGTGGGAATTAGTTACTTAATCAACATGACCCAACCTACCACAAGTGGGGTCCAACCTGTAACCCCAACTGGAAAGGTATCAATACCGTGCCACGGTTAAAGACCTCTCTGGTCAAGCCTCTCTGATGGGATGACCCTCGCAGGAAGTCGTCCTGAGGCAATATAATAGTCAAACCTCTCTTACGGTGACAACCTCTACTGATGGGGACTCCTATATCCTGCGCTGGTTACGCAGTTCTGGAGTTTAGGGATTGCTCCTAGCGACTCGGCCTCTTTGATGGGGATCTGCTATCCCTTCCCTCGCTTGGTGCTATCTTCTAATCCCAACTAAAAAACTATAAATTGAAAGCTTAATTGAACACAACTGAACAGAATCTGATACTGATCATGTCTCTCAAAAGATTTGACTGAGTTATACTGAGATTACTTTGTTTCGTATCAAACGAAAAATGTATCAAATTATGGTATCTGACTGACGACGTAGAGATTAAATAGATTACTCGAATCATTTTTGAGATTAGAATTAAATCACTTAAATATTATTAGATCTGAGCTAATTACAGGACTGAGGCTAGATTACTAGTGATACAGATATTACAGAGATAATTGAGATTACCGAGATTTCTTAAGTTCTGCACTTATCTGAAGATATAGAGTTATCATTGTTCTACTAGAATTATTAAGAAAACTGGCACGGGGTCTAGACAACAGCTCTATTATCGGGTATAAATACCCCCAGGACTCGAAAGCATAAAAGTAAAGCATAATCATTCATTCATCATCACGATCATTTATATATGATCGCAATAATTCATGCAACATTACAATCATTAAGACATCACCTCGAGCATTTAAGAATCACAAACATCTATTCATCATCACAATCACCATAGGGTCACTTCAAACATTTATGGATCATGAACATTGGTTCACCATCATATACTAACCTAGGGAAGACATGCTATTAGACTACACCCTATTCATCTAGGTCTTACATCAAGTACTTCATACCTATATCAGTCTTGACATATATTTGGATGTCACTTGATTTGGGGAAACTTCATACTATCATTTCACAACTTACTTGGAAACCACTTGGCTTGTATTAAAAGCTTAGCATATATCAAAGAGCAGTTAATTGGGGAATTTACAACCATCACATCTCCACTTGTTTACTAAGTTATTTCAACAAAACACTAGACATGCACGAGTTCACACTTATTTGGGAGTTTCCTACTACCATGGAATAATTTATTCACTTGAGCATTTTATCAAACACAAAGCATGCATGAACTAACTCACAATTTGGGGTTTCATCTTAAACATACTACAATGGACCTTATACTTCACCTAAGCTCTTTATCAAACTTATTGGGAACATGCTTCACTTATTCAACAATTTCTAAACCTATTTGACATGAACACATCACATAGAAAGCAACATAAGGAAGATTCATCACAAATATCACATGGATTCCGCCTAACGCTCATGAATCTTGTAAACAAACATGAATCAAAACTCAATAACACATGTAACATCAATTTCAACTCATACAAATAATTAACAACTCTTAAATATAAAAATTTTTGAGTTTTGAAAAGGTTTCTTGAGCTTCTTGGATGAAAGAGACCTAAGAATCAACATCTGCATACCTTAATCTTTGAAATTGGATGAATTCTACTGCTTGAGACTCTATCCGTACTTGAAATAAGTGATTCTCGAAGCCCACAATATGAGGAACTTAATTCTTGAAGAAATCTTGAAGATTTATGGATGAAGTTTTGGAAGATTAGGGTTCTTGAATTGAAACCCTAGATATACTCTCTTTAGAATATTAGGAGAGAAAATGAAGGAAATTAAGGTTTTGGATGAGGTTTCTCATATTTATAGAGGATTCCAAAAGGTGGAAAAATACCCTTAAATTGCTGAAAAAGTAGTTGACGACATCCGTGACAACTCGTCAAGTTGGTGATAGGCCGTCACGAATTATCGTCACAAAAGGGTAAAATTTTGAGTTTATGGTTAAGGTTGATGACATTGGTGATAGGCCATCATAGGTGTGATGGATTGTCACAAAATATCGTCACCAGGTTCAAAAATCTACCAGGTCTGATGACATTGGTGATAGGCGATCACAGGCATGACGACATGTCATAATTGTCGTCACCATTTTCCCAGCCAGACATGCTGGAGTAAAATGGGCATAACTCTTTTCTCCAATATTTATTTTTAATGAAATTAGTATCGTTGGAAAGATAATTCAAGGATATTTGATTTGATATATAGTAGATCCTCTAATTCGATATATACAGGGAGTTATGATCGGTTGAAGTTGACCCAAATTTTGACGGTCACTAAAACTTGAATGATAGGAAAGATTTCAACTCGTCCTTGAGTTAGGGGACCTCTATGATATTAATTCATGATCAAATAGTTTCCCACATGATTCAAAGTATTTCATTCTTGGGAAGATATTTTTGAAACATTAGACTCAGATTTTTGCTTTGCCAAATACGTTCTAAGGCTTAGACTGGAAGAGGATTTTGTGGGGAATTACACTTTTTTTTCAAACTTTGTTAGATATTGGAAATATATTTAATAATACAAATAGCTTATGCATATTCTACCCCTACCTTGTCCATCATTCGGGGATGAATGTGCCTAGTTGGGGAGACTGTAACACCCTAGTTTATGGACCTTACAAAATTTTCGAGAATTTTGATCTTTGGACCCAATACGACTCATGGGTAACAGAAGTATGTTGGGGTATGGATAGTTTAGTCCAGTTTTATACTAACTAGTGTTGGTTGGTGGGATGAATTTTGGTTACTAAAATAGGTACGACTTAGGGGTACAAGTCGTATTGGTTGTTATGGATAATTTAGCTCCTTAACTTAATATTAGACTTGGATAATTAGGTTAGATATAAGTATGAGTGGCTCACTATGAGCCATAAGTCAGGGTAAGAGTCGTACCAAGGACTCGTATAGTGGGCAGTATCTAAATCTTCCTTGGGTTTAAATCTGTCAGGGGTACGAATAAAGGATATGAATTATATGATTTGGATATGAGTTGGTTAGATGAGTCATATGTTGGACAGTGTTATATCTAATGGTTAAGGCTAGGTAATGAGTGAAGGGTACCACTTGTATTGGAAGGGTACAACTCGTGAGGGTCAGTCATATCCCTGTGATAGAATTTTGTGCAACTAAAGTAGGGGTATTCTTGATATTTCCCTACCTACCCTAATAAGGTCCCATGACTTATAACCTACTTTGGAGGCTATTTACCCTATTGTTCCAATAATTAACACTTTTAAACTCTTCTAAACACTAATTCTCTCAAAAGCTTTTGGTCAAGGAAAGATAGGATTTTAACTAGAGGATTGATTTGGGGCTTGTCTTGGTGATTTCATTCCATCATCATCTTGGTTTAAGGAGTGTTCTGTTCCCTAATTGTTAATTCTAACTAGAAGCATCATTTTTTTGAATGTTTTCATGACTTCATCGATAGTATGATTTTGGTTTTCAAATATGATTTGGGGGTTTTGATATTAAATGGCTGGTTATGGTTTTCCATGGTTTTAATTATCCTTTTGTATGCATTAATGGTGGTTTTGGATAAATGGATTGCAGGGGAATGGTTTAATGGTAATTGGAATTGGTTTTTCTCATATTATGCCCCCAATATGTTTGACAAAATTCTTATAAAGATATGTTCATTGCATTGACTACTTTTAATGGAACTCTTGCTTGTTTTAAAAACTTAATAAAGAAATTATGAATGAGTTAAATGGATTGGAAAGGTAAGTGGAAAAATGGTTTTGCTTATGGGGTACATCGAATCCCCTAAGTGATTTAATATGGTAATTGGAAGGGAGCTTGAAAGTCCCCTTGAACCTATAAATGGTTGGCTATGGATGATACTTGCAAATAAAGGTTGGTATGATGATACCAATATTAATGGCCTCGGTTAATAAATGGATAATGGTTTTTTTATTTGGAAAATAGTTTTAATTGGGTAATAATGGTGGTATATGTAGCAAGCCATGGAAGGTGGAGGCCTAGGGGGGGACCAAACTTGGAAATTCATATTTGCCACTGTGAGATTGGTCTTGGTGGCCGTGTGCATGATGTTACACTATATTTTGGGGGATGTATTAGTTATTCTAAGGTTTTTTTCCTTGGTCGTAAGGCTTCACACACTGGGGTCCTTTCATCAGGGGGAGCTGAACCCATATAGCTTAAGGGTGGGTTAGGACGATAAAGCTACAAAACCCTAGTAAAGGTTTTTAAACACATGCTAAACCCGGTCCCTTTCCCAGCATGACTATATATATGTGTATGGTTGTGTGCATATGGGTGATTTTACTTGGTTTCATAAATGACATTATTTTATCCTTATCTTGAGATCATGCTAGCATTCACCCACTAACCTGTCTACTGGCGACTATATACAAACGCTAAGTAGGAATCGAATGTTCTACTCTTTCTACATAGTGATTGAATTGAGGACAATATTTGGACTGAAGTGGTGAGCTTCCATCCTTTTCGAAGGCTCCATTTAATGTTATGTACACTTTTAAACATTTTTATTTATTTCTAGATATTGGTTTTGGCTATGTTTGGGGGCATATCCCAACTGGATTTTATTACTCTTTTGGTTAGAGGCTTTTTGGTTCTTATATGGGTTGGAATGGGCGAGATCGGTATTGGTATCATACCTGGCATTGGATTAATATGAAAGGCTGACATCATTGGATGATATTGTTGGTTGTCAATCATATTTCATTTTGGGACTAAATATATTATGTTTTAGAACATCTTTGGTTATGACTTAGTTTATGGACCTTGTATCGGAATTAGTTTGGTATGTTTGTATTGTTGGTATGGGATGGTTGGACTCGATTGGGTCAGTCACAATTATGATCTTATCCTAGAGTCTTAATGTGAGTTGTTGCACTATCTTGCTATATGCTATTCAGCCAACTTAAGGCAGGCGTCTTGAGGTTAGGGTTGGGTAATGGGGGTGATCTTCGGTCCTGATCAGATAGGGATGCCCATTACGACAAGGTCCTCAGTCAGGTTATATCACTTACCCTTGGTGCTGATTTCATTTGCGGTTTGTAGGGTAGGCACAAGTACTGACCGCAAGTGCCAGGACAAAAAATCCTGCAGGTCAGCTCTCGAGATTTTAGACTTATGGCACATTCTTTGACCATATGCAGTACATAATTGCTACTTGCGGTCCACATATTGAATTAGAAAGTGCCGGGAGATATTTTTCAGCTCTTCTTTAACTCCCGAACATTCTTTGATCACAAAAAAAAGGAGAGTGTCTCAAACATCCATAATAGCTCAAATAGGTATCCCAAAATACCTTTTTTTTATATTTTTAGGAACTTAGCATCCAAAACATGATTTCCTACAAAACATACCAAAAACACATCATATCTAACCAAAAAAACTCAGAAACTTGCATATTTTTCTTGTTTTAGGCATTAAAAGTGCTATATTTCTATAGCACATCATGTATGAGCTATGCACATAGTAATAAAGGCCCCCAAAATGGCTAATATGGTTTCCAGTATTGGTCCCCTTGGGGCCTCCATCTTCATGGAGAGCTACACAAACCCCTTTAAGTCCTGATTAAAACATTCAAACATAACCCCAACTGTTAACCCAAGAGTCATTTATCAAGGCATTACCATATTGTATCATCATACCAATTATGCTTGAAAGCTAAGTCCAATTATTCCATTCCAAAACCAATTAACCAATTTAACTCACACATTCCAATTTAAAACAAAACCATGACCACCAAGTCCCCTCAAAAACTATTTTTATGTTCTATTAACCATTTATGCTATGCAAGGTTCCAAGAGTGTGTTAAAATGGTGCATATATCCATGTTTCAAAACCAATTTAACAAGGAGGGTTGAGGTTTATACAAATTCCATACCAAAATTCTTAAATTTGGGGAAACCCATGTTCCCCAGTCCAATTCCTATACCCATGCACTTATTTAGGTCAAAAACCATAAGATGAAGCATGAGTGACAAGTTCAAGACAGAATGCACACACAACCAATTACAAGCTTAAAATTCCACAAGAAGGATAATGAAAATCATACCTCAAGCATTCCTATCCAAAACGGGGAAGAAGAATAGGTACTTGTCCTTCATGTTATCTTCTGGTTTTGATGTAGCTTCTTTTACCTTTTGGTTTCTCCAAAGAAACTTCACTGTAACCATATCCTTAGTTCTTAATTGATGAACTTTCCTATCCAATATCTTCACCAGGACTTCCTAATAAGACAATGAATCTGAAATACCAACATTCTCAAAAGAAACAACTAAAGAAGAATCACCCACACACTTTTTTAGCATAGACACATAGAAAAGGAGATGAATAGAATCCAAACTCGTGGGCAAATCCAACTCATAAAAAACAATCTAAAATCTCCTCAAAATCTGATATGGGCTGATATAATGAGGACTCAGTTTCCTTTTCTTCCTAAATCTCATCATTCCGTTCATAGGATAAACTATAATTTGTCATTAGGTGGGTAGGATTATTATTTTTATAAGATTATGTCGATCCCCAGTTAACATCTTTTTAGATGATATTTAAAGTATGCAAATGCTAGGTGTACCTAGTTCATGTTATTGAATGTCTTAGTGTGGATGTGTAAGCTTATGAGAGTGTGATTCATAGGGTAATAGCTATATCGATTAGAAAAGGTTAAGATTAGTATCTCTAGATGGTAATGTCTTTATATTATAGTTATCAGGGGATATTGTGAACTAAGGTTGATCTTACAATTTTTTCATAAAGGTGAGTTCCAGTGAAAAGTTATGGTTAATCTACTCTTATTCTAGTAAATTTCTCACACTTTAGTTTAAGAGTACATTCTATCAATGTCTTACGTATTCAAATTGTGCCTATGCCTAAAGTCCAAGATCTCTAAGAATCTTACGTCCATGCTCCAACCACTAAAATTAGAAGCAATAATGGTTCTCAAAAATTAAAGCTTCCAAGTATTCCAGTTCTATGTTCTGACACGTGTGTTCGATAAACTCATGTTTCACTTTATGCTTAGATCTAAGGAACTATACATTCTATTTTCTACCAGTTCATTTTATGTCATATCCCAGCCTAAATTCACCCTATATATATACATGCAAACTCGCTAACATTATCAGTCCTTAGAATGAGAGAAAATAGTTTCAAGCCACAGACTTTTTCCTGCTTCTTGGATATATGAATCTCTACTTTATGTTGTATGAACATAATGTACACACTCGTGTTTCTCACTGTGCCCAGTCCGAATAAATCAGGCTAGGTTATGTTTATGCAAGAAAAACCCTTTACTTATGATCTAGGTTGATGCTATGATGTGTTTTGTTCCTAGTGTACTATGTCTTATTTAATAGATCTCACTTTGAGTAGTACGACTGATGGGAGTCATAATTGAGAAGTAACCCTCCCATACTTGATTCTTGTACTCTAGTTCCATAGTGACACTCCCTTTTGTAGTATGGTAGTGGCTATGAAAGTGTTGTAGTGCTATAGATAGGGGAATTGATGTTCCCCAATGTGAAAATTTTAGGGTGACTACTCGAGCTAAGGCCATCAATGAAAATGGAAGAGTAAAATGAACTTTCGTTATGTGAACTAGTTAAGAAGGGGAGATGTGATGAAACCCATATGATAATGTGCAAATTTGGGGTAGTATAATTAAAGGGGTGTGGTCCCATAGCCTACGCTAGCACTTTCAATTCTGAGTTAGATATAATATGGAACAATATGCAGCTATACTCAGATCCTTGTAGTTATGTGTCTGCGAGGGAATTAAGAAACTGAAATGGTGGGATGTTATGTTCATAGCTAAAAGCATAGTGGATAAAACGTAGTTATATGTACATGTTACTATATGATTTATAAGGTTGAAAAATCTACTTAGGAAGCTAAAGAGGTCATGAAGTCCAACTACCGATTTTTGTTCCCCATCCCGGATAATCGTTCTTAAGGTATGTGTTTTCCTTAATATCTTTATTTTCTATCTTTGTTAAAAGAAAGAGTGGTTGTGTTTTGGTGTAAAATTTTTCTAATAAATGCCTTGTCTCATCATTTAAGGCAGAATGATCCTGGGGTGGGAGTGAGAAAATAATATCCTGGATTTTTTGTCCTTGAAAATTGCATAACTTTTGAGCTTACTACCTAGACTACGACTCCCTATACGAGTCGTAGGGTGTTTACATGGGTCGTAGAGCCCAATCTTAGTATTCCCAGTAAAAAATATCCTATCTTCTTTCTTGGTGAATACTAGATATAACGAGTCAATAAGACTCCTAATAAGTCATAGCATATTTCTATAAGCAACCTAGTGTAGGTTCCCAGGTCATTACAACTAGGACTTTATAAATCGTAAGGTCCGTGTATGGATCATAGGGTACTAGTCAAAAGGTAACCTATTTAGGGACCCCCTTTACTTCTGCCTAGACAATGATTAGGACCCTACAAACCTTAAGGTAACTTGACGAGTCATATAGTGAACTCATAGGGTCAACAGTTTGGATGCCTTGAGACATTGTCTTAACTACTAGTCAAGAGAATGACTTGTACCTAGTCATTACAAGTCGTAGGGTAACCCATAGTGACTAGGTGGCAAATTTAATCATATTTAAGTAGGGGTATGTTTGTCAATTCCCTCCTCCCCCTACTTAGACCCCACATCTATTAAAAAACTAAAACGGATTATTTTTACCCTTTAATAAATAAAATACAATCTCAAACTCTCTTAAATTCTCCACTCAAAGGCAAGGCTAAGGTTTCAAGAAATTGATCATCCAGGGACCTAAGGGTGGTTTCTTCGTCAAATTTGTTGGTAAGTAAGGAATGTATCTCTCTCCCTAAACTTGTGTTTTAATCATGGCATTCACATGATTTTTTTAGAGAAATGGACCTTACCCGGGGCTCTCACCTCCTGTGGAAGTCAGAGGTTGAGCCGTATACCCCTAAGCATTATCATAAATAAAAGAAAAAAAATACAAGGAGTGGGACATAGACCTAACCTCCGATCCTATGGTGGTTCAAAGTCGGCTATCCTAATAAGGCTGATCAACTCATTCTCGATACTAGAAATGGAACCTAGATCTAAGCACTTAAAAGAGAGGACTCCTCTCAGTACAATATAATCTAGAAAAACATAAATAAAGGAGACTCTCCCCTTACAAAGTAAGAAGAAAATCAAAACAAAACTAATCCACTTCATAAAAGTTATAAACTAAAGATAATAACGTAGGTGAGCAAAATAAGGTGAGATAAATGAAATAGAAGATACCAAGAGCAACATAGTCCAACTCTATCTATGGTGGTTTCTTGATGCGCTTCAACATCCTTCTTCAAAAATTGGACATGCCAATTTTGTCAAGAGTGAAGAATCCTCTAGTTTCTTGAGGAATATGGTGAAAGCTATAATAATACTGAGTAGAATCCACCTCATAGCTATGCTTAGATAGAGCATCTGCTAAAAAATTTGACTCCCTGTATACATAAACACATCTGAAACAATCAAGTATCCTAGTAAGATGCTGAATCTCCTCAATGTACCTACAAATGCTCCACGGTGGTGTAATATCATGTTTGAGCCACTGAATAGAAGTTCTGAATCCACTTCTAATATAACTCGACTATATCCATGTTGTACACACAAATTGATGCCAATAATAGCTTCCTGAACGTCTGCTTAGTTATTAGAACCAAATCCAAGTGGTGCCGCAAAAGCAAAATTTAGCTTGCCTTCTCTATCTCTTAGAATACCCCCTGCTCCAATTTTTTTTGGGATTCTCCAAAGAACTTCCATCTGTGTTCAACTTTAACATTGTATGATACAGCTTGGTCCAACAAACTTGACTTGCTTTCATCTCATGTTGGTAGTTCTCAATAAGAATAACAAGATCACTCCAATTATTCGGCCAAGAAATATATGGATAAACAGTAATCAATAACATATAAAGCTGCTTAATAATGGAGAATTTAACTCTATTAGTAGTAGATTTCTTTACCCCATACTTGCTAGCACACCTATTTTTTCAAATATTCCAACAAACAAAAATAGGAGTTGCTTGAAGAATGAGTCTTTGAACCTCATTATTATATTTATGAATCCACCACTTCAGCAATAAATTCCTCAAAGGAGTGGTATCATGCTGAATTCCCCAAAAAGCTGAAAAATACCTCCAAATATGTGTACCAAAATCATAGATAAAAAAAATATGCTCCACTGTATCAAGACCCGGCCTATAGCAACAAGAACAATCTACCGGTTCACGCCCAAAAGTAACTATTTTGTCATTAGTTGGTAGCTTACACCTTAAAGCTCTCTACAAAAGAAAAGATGTCTTGAATGGAATATTTTTATGCCAAATGAGAGAATCCGACCAGCTGGTGATTTTCTTCTCCCTAACAAAATTTCACACCGAAGAACAAGAGAAGATACCGCTAGAATTCAGCTTCTAAATGACCTGATCAGTTACACCTTCTTGATATGTGAACACCATAGTGAGAATTTTATGAACAGGAGAAGAAGGTGCATGTTGTCTAACCTTTTATTCATTCCATAAACCATCAACAAGGAAATCCAAAACCATAAAATTATTAATCCTTGGTATGTAGTTATTGTGTAAATCAATAGGACCTACACTAAGCCAATCATCCCACAAAAAATTAAAATTTCCACCCTTCAAGTACCATTGAATAGAATTTTCAGCTTTACCTTTATTGATCATCATATGTTTCCAAGTAAGAGATTGACTGGTATCCTTTTTTTTTTGCTTATAGGATTTGATCTTTGACAATACTTAGCTCGTAGAAAGTCACCCCAAAGAGATTTCTTTGACCTAAAGTTCTACCATTTCTTATATTACAAAGCTAAGCAAACATTATCAAGGTTCTTGACACCAATACCTCCTTCTTCATATGGAAAACTAAGAGTTTCCCAAGAGACCCAATGGTACTTCTTCTTTTCCTTGTCCCATCCCCAAAAGAAATCTGCAATCAAGCTCTTAATCTGCTTAAGAGTAGTAGATGTAGGAGAAACCGCCGAAAGAATATGAATCGGGAGAGATTGAAGAATCGATTGTATCAAAGTAGATCATCCTCCATAAT
Organism: Capsicum annuum; assembly: GCF_002878395.1. Lineage (NCBI taxonomy): Eukaryota > Viridiplantae > Streptophyta > Magnoliopsida > Solanales > Solanaceae > Capsicum > Capsicum annuum. The sequence goes on along the minus strand of NC_061113.1, from coordinate 56,689,119 downwards.
TCAACATCTTTGTTTGCCAACCCTTGATTTTTGCAGTCACCTTAGCCACCATTCCAGTGAAGTAAATGATTCTTTGACTCCCAATACATAAAGGACACCCCAAGTAAGTAATAGGACTATCTTTGTGGCTAAAACCCGTAAACATTTTCAGCCTTTCAACATTATCTACTGGAGCTTTGGAGTGCATAATGAATTGCTCTTGTATTTATTAATCAACTTCTCGGATGCCTCTTCATAAATCAAAAGCATTTTCATGATAATCTGAAGTGAATACTTGGTTGTGGATGTAAAAATAATAACATCATCAGCGAAACTTAAATGATTCACTTGAGGACCATTGTTATCCATATAAAAGCCTTGATAGAGATAATGATTATATATATTGTTCAACAATCTACTCAACACTTCCGCACCAAGAATGAAAAGAGGAAAAAGTGGATCTTCTTGCTTAAGACCCCTTGTAGAATGAAAAAAACCATGTATTGAGCCATTCACGATAACTGTGTACCAATTATTAGACATAATTATCCATATCATATTAATAATAATATCTCCAAAGCCCATTCTCTAATGAACCAGACAAATATAAGACTAAGAAACCCCGTTGTATGCTTTGGCCATGTCTAATTTGATAACTTATCAGGTGCATGGTCATGGTGAATAAACTAGGAAATTGTGATTTCTCCTAATTTTATGAATATTGACAATTGAATTGGTAACAATATTATGAACATGGTTTTGGATGTGAAAAGTATGTATATTGAACTATCTTTGGAACTACTACATGGCATAAAAAGCCTTATTAAAACTCAAATGGGTTTGGTTCCAAAATTGGCTAAATTGGTTTGAGTCGCAAATTGGCTATATACTTTGTAGTTCTATTCACTAATTAGGATAGAGTCCCATTTGGCTAAATAGGTCAGAGTCCTATTAGCTGTTGGGTTAGAGTCCCACATGGCTAAGTAGGTCAAAGTCCTATTGGCTATTAGGTTAGAGTCCCACATGACTAAATAGGTTGTAGTACCATACTCTGAGAGGTTAAAGTCTTCATTGGCTAAGTGGTAAGTTTGGCAAAATTATACACTTTCAAGTGTAAGGGTATGACGATACCTATGATATGCCTTAACTAATGAATCCTTGCTTAATGGTTAGGAACATGTGTAAATTTTTTAATTGGGCTTTGAAAGGGTTGTGTAGAAAATCCATGAAGGTGGAGGTCCCAAAGAGATCAATACCGAAAACTGCATTTGCCGATGTGAGGGTCTAAATGATGGGGTTGTTTAAGCCCTCCTTATTACATGATCATGTGTTTAAGCCACCTTTAGTATATGATTAGGAGGTTAAAGTCCCTCATGCATATATATTATGATTATTCTCCAGTTCGTATGGCTAGATGCACTGGGGCGCGACTAGGGGTTAAGAAATGGGGTGTATATAGATCGTGGGTACTATTATGACGGTTAAGCTACATAGTATAGGCTAATGTTTTAATCTTCATGCTAAGCCTTATTCCCTATCAAGACATCTATAAATATATATGTATATGTATGTATGTGGACATGAGCATTGATATTGTTTTTGGGTTGTTTGAAATGACACTACTTTATTTCCTTATCTATGAGTTACATGCTAGAGCTCATCCCACAAACCGTCATCGGATGTTGTACCCTTATGCAATGTAGGTAATAGTAGCACTTGTGTTTTTCCTGCATAGTGATAGGTGATTCTTAGATTGTTTGTGAGTCAAGTTAAAGTTGTGTGCCTCCTTTTTCCAGAAGGTCATTACTTCATGGTTTATTTCATGTCTTCGACTATTTCTATGGGACTCTTTGGCTGTCATCGGGGGCATGTCCCGACTTAAATTAGTTTTGGTGTCTTTAGTTAATTTGGTTTTGTTATGTTTAGAGGCTTTGTGGATTACAGTGGATTGGGATTTGGTATTATGGGTTCTTAGTACATTCTAGTTATTGGTTACTCTATCTTGTTATATGTTTGGAATTCATCAGCTGCTAGGTGTGCTGTGTTCTATATGACTAGGCTACGGGGGTGGTCTCCAGTCCTTGGTGGACTTGAGATACTCATCACGGCCAGGCCCGTGTTTGAGTCGTGACATAATGTGACAGTTAATTCCCCTGAGTCTATACTTTATATCATCACTTAAGGTAACTAACTTTTATTTTCCTCTCAAATACACCAACCTAGACTAAATATGAATGCACACAACTCTACAACCGAGCTAGAACTACTAGAAGTAACTTTCCAATATTTTCTTAACTTTGTTATGATATTCTAGTTATGCATAAGCACTCTAGAAGTTGTGAATTCATTTATGGTCATGAGAAATTAAGAAGCAAGACAACACCCACCTACCTAATCTCAACAATATAGTCCGGTAGACCAATGAACATAACACCTTTCAAGTATCTTATATCCATTAAGAAATACTTAACCTTTCTAACGACCATAGAGTTTAATCAAATACCGGTCAATTAAGCAATAACTCATGTCAAGATTCTAACTACTAGCATCAATAAAGTTAACAAACCATGACTTCACAATATATACTGACTACGTCTCAAATACATAAGTAGATACACAATTAAGAAGTATACCATTAATTTGGAATTTAGCTCAGACAGCACAAGGATTCAATTAACCCAATAAGTCAGTATCATAAACCTGGTCCTCAAGGAACCAATAAATATAGTAAATAAGTAGATAAACTTGGTGAACTCAATGAACCAACATATATAACAAGTAGACAGATAAACCCAGTCCACTTATGGAACCAAGATATATAATAAGTAAACAGATAAACCCCAACAACTCAAGGAACAATTCCAACAACAACCATGTTAATAAAATGATATAACTTGGACTAGGGCCTTGTGATAATGGGAATCACAAGTCGAAAAAGTACCGGAGATCTCCCCCGATACCCAACCCAACTAATAAATAAGAAACTAAATAATAACCAAATCCATAACCGTTCCATAACATACCCAAGTCCATAATCTGTCCATACAAAAGGAACTCAAAGCAATAAATGGAGACTTCTAAAGTATGGAAGCTTACCACTTCAAGTCAACATAAGTTGTCCCTGAATCCAAGTCACAGAGAAGAAGGTGTGAGAGTATGACTAACACCTGCATCGCATGGGGATACAACATCGAAAATAGTTAGCAGTTGGAGCACTAGTATGTAACTCAAGGATAAGGATAATATAACGCCAACAGTTCAAAACCAATCATCCAAAGCACATAACCAATGAAATACATATATATACATATATACATATATACCATGCTGGGATAGGGAACAATATTAACATGAGCTTTGAATACATTAACCTGGGCTGTATAGCATAACCGACATATAATAAGTCACCCATGAGATATATAGGCCAGCTAGCCCTTAGCTGGAAGGAACCTTGTGCAGAAATCCCGCATGAACCAGAGAAATACATAATCTTATATGACTAGATGGGGGACTCGAACCATCAAGCACAATCAAGGTGACTTAAGCACTAATATATGTATTATAGGGGACTAGAACCTCCCAATAATATATTCATTCGGGGGAATAACACCACCCGATCACAAAGACATCTACACCGGCTAACAGTTTCTAGTGTTAGTCCTTTGGACTCCACTTTCACGGCCCAGCTACACATCCCACTTTAAATCCTAATTTAAAACCATCATTTCACATACACAACCATTAAGCTAATTACTTACCAAAGGCACTTCATTGGTATCATCATACCAACACCACTTGCAAGCGTTCCACATGCCATTACCATTATCAATCAACCAAATATTCATTTCACTTTGGTACTCGAATCTATTGTCTAACAAGGGCACTAATTCAATTGAAAGTTATGGATTCGAACCCATTGTCTCATAAAGGAATATATCAATTTAATGCTTTGGGACTCAAACTTTTTTTACAAATTAAACCACCTAAGTTACCATTCAAATAATTACATAGCTAGTAAGGCCTTCACAAGATCATTTACCGACTATTCATATTCATTAGGCTAGTGGTTTAGTTCGAACCACCACTTAACATGTGACTAGTTTATTCTCTTAGGCATTTTCATAAACATGTTGAGGGCATACCATTATCAAGACGAAAACCAAGGTAAAAAAATCATGTTTAAGGTGAACAATTACCAATTTGTTAAACCACTATTACCAAGCACCCACATGTACAAAACCATCCTTAAAACATGTATAAACATAATTAAAACCAAGAATAAACAATACTCAACAATATGCAACAAAACTTTCAACATTAGTTTTCTAAACCACCATTAATAAATTATAAACAATGATTTAAACATGTGTTTTTTGTGAAATAATAATGAAGGAAGAGTCATATTCCCTATTCACGAAGATTCACGAAAAGAACTTGACTCTTGATCCTCTAGATGAACACCTTGTACAAACTCTAGCCCAATCTTCAAGAGAGAGTGTAGTGAGAGTTTTAGGATTGATTTGATCTTTCAAAGTTTCTTATGAGAGGCTACAATGTATTTTAAGACATGGCGTATTTAGGGTTTTGAGTTGGGAAATGTCTAAAATATCGTTAGATTAAAAGCTGAAAATGTGTGCTAGAGGGTACGACTCCTCCCTAGCTCGTACCCATAACATACGCGTGGTACCCACCACTCGTACCTTAGATGGAATGTTGGACTCCAATACTATGCAATATAGGAGTCAACCAACTCGTATCCATAAAATACGTTTGGTATCCATAAACTGTATCCTAGGCAAATAATCTAGGCTAGACATAAGACATCATACGGTTTGGCACTATACTTCTTATTCCCTAACATACAAACTATATGATGTCTATTCGTACCTTTAACAGAAACCAACCAAAACCATATTGAGTATCATATGACCAAGAACTTCAAATCGTATCCACACCATGCGAAAAGTAAGCACAAGTCGAATGATATCTAGAGAGCTCAAAATTAAGAAATTTCAAAGGGTCAAAACAAAGGTGTTTCCATTCTCCCCTACTAGGATCATTCATCCTCGAATGATAGGTTTAGGCAAGCACAAGCACGAGTTACGACATTATTACCCATCAAACTTCCCTTTAAACAATACTAGAAAACAAAGACATTAAGGAATCAATATTTCCTCTAACAAAGACATAAAACAAATATATTAAGAACAACACATGCCTCAAGAACAAACTTTTGAAATAGGGAATAAATGTAGATACTTGGACTTCATATCCTCTTCCAATATGGTTTCTCCAAATAACCTTTATTGAAGCCACATCCTTTATTTGCAACGAATGAACTTGACGATCAAAGAATTTAATCAAGACTACCTCATAAGATAAGGAATCTAAAATACCTAATCCTTCCAAAGGAACAACCAATGAAGGATCACCCACATACTTCCTCAACATAGAGACATGGAAAACCGAATAAATGGAGCTTAATCTAGAGACAACTCTAACTTGTAGGAAATATTTCAAACCATCTTCAAAACCAAGTATGAACCGACATATTAGGGACGAAGCTTACCTTTCGTACAAACCCGTAATACTCTTTTCTTGGGAGAGACATTTAAAAATACCCAATCACCAACTTTAAAATCCAACTCTCTATACTTCACATTTTCATAGGACTATTGGCAACATTGAATTACTTTCAATTTATCACAACTCACCTTCACCTTCTCTAAGTCTTGGTGAACCAAATTATGGTCCAACATCCTACCCTCACCAACCTTATACCACCTAATTGGAGAACGATATCTCCTACCATACAAAGCCTTAAAAGGAGCCATACTAATAGTTGAGTGATAACTATTATTATAAGAAAACTATATAAGAGCCAAATGGTCAACCCAAGTACAACTATAGTCAATCACACAAGCATGAAACATATCTTCTAATGTCTTAATGGTCCTCTCTGCTTGTCCATTCGAATATGGATGGAAAGCAGTACTAAGGCACACCTTAGTCCCCTAACCTTTCTAAAATTATTTCCAAAAATAAGATGATAATGAAGTGCCATGATAAAAAATGATAGAAATGGGAGCACAGTGCAACTTTACAATATCTAATTGATACCACTTAGCATAATCCTCTACCGAATAACTAGTCTTTAAAGGCAAGAAGTAAGCAGACTTGGTCATCTTATCCATAATGACCTAAATTGAATCACATTGGTTCATAGATCAAGGAAGACCGGTAATGAAATCCATATTTATTACCTCCCAATTTTATTCAGGCAAATCAATCTCTTAATACAAATCTTTGGGTATCCTGTGCTTAACTTTCACTTATTGAAACATAATGCACGTAGTCACATAGTTAGACATATCTCACTTCATATTTTTCCACCAATAGAACTCTTTAAGATCATTATATATCTTCGTTGAACCAGGATGAACAGCATAATGAGATCCATAAGCTTCAGCCAAAATCCTTTTCCTCAATCCATCGGCGTTGGGAACTCATAACCTGTATTGGTACCCCAAGATACCACCAACACCAATTGCAAAGTTAACAACCTTTTGCTAACCCATATTCCCCTTAATCTTCATCAATTCAAAATCTGATATTTGCTTTTCCTTTATCTCCGCGAGAAGACACAACTATTATACCTGATGCATGAACAATCCACTATTCTTAAAGTCCATGAAACGATCACCAAGCCTAGCCAAATGGTGAATGTCCTTCACCAGCTCCTATTTATTCTCATTCACATTAGCTATGCTCCCCATAGATAACCTTCTAAGATCATTAGAAACTAATTTAGCTTTACCTAGATGGTAATGGAGACTCATATAGAACCTTATACAGATAGTGATGCCAGATCTTCAACGAAATTACCACAACCAACAACTCCAAATTATGTGTAGGGTAGTTATTCTCATGAACTTTCAACTATATCGAATCATAAGTTACTCCCTACCATGATGCATCTGTACACAACCAAGCCCAACACAAAAAGCAACACAATTCACTATAAAGCTGTCATTACACTTGGGAAAGGTCAAACCCATTTTTCAACTTATCAAAACTACCCTCACACGGATCCGACCATAAGAACTTCACCTTATATGGGTCAGTCAAGCCATTGGTGCAGCTTTTGTCAAAAAACTTTCCACAAATCACCTATAGTAGCTGGCTAAACCTAAGAATCTTCAAATATTAGTTAGAGTCATGGGTCTAGGCCACTTTTTAACCACTGCAACCTTCTATGGATCTACTATGATCCTTTTACTTGAGATAACATGACCAAGAAAAGCCACAGCCTTCAACCAAAACTCACACTTTGAGAACTTGGCATACAAACCCTGATCCTTCAAGGTCTACAACACAATATGGAGGTAATCGACATGATCCACCTCACTCTTAGAGTATATAAGAATATCATCTATCAAGACAATGACAAGAAAATCTAGAAACTTATGGAAGACCCTATTCATCAAATCCATAAATACCACTAGAGCATTGGTCAATGTAAAAAACATAACTAGGAACTCATATTTATTATACCGGGTCCTGAAGACAGTCTTAAGGATATTTAATTCCCTAATCTTAAGATGATGCTAGCCCGACCTAAGATCAATCTTAAAGAAACACTTTGCACCTTGAAGTTCATCGAACAATACATTGATCCTAGGAAGCTGATATTTATTCTTTACAGTCACTTTATTCAGTTGACGGTAATTAGTACACATCCTTAGGGAACCATTCTTCTAACGCACAAACAAAATAGGAGTGCCCCTAAGGAGACATATTAGGACAAATAAAAACTTTATCTTAGAGATCCTTCAATTTCTCCTTAGGATCTTTCAACTGAGCCAAAGCCATTCTATAAGGAGGGATAGAGATAGGACTAGTGTCCAGAATAAGATCAATCCCAAAATTAATTTCCCTATCATGAGAAATACTCAAAAGATTATTAGGGAAAACCTCTGGAGACTCACTAACCAGAGGAACAAATTCTAGAGAAGGACCTTCCAAGTTAGAATTTTTGACTCGAACCAAATAATACAAACAACCTTTAGAAATAAACTTTCGAGCTCTAAGATATGAGATGAATCTCTCCTTAGGCACTAAAGAACCCTCTTCCCAAATAATGACCAGCTCATTAGGGAATTTAAACATGACCTTGCAGGTCTGACAATCTAGAGAAGCATAGCACAAATGGAACCAATCCATCCCTAATATGACATCAAAGCCAACCATGTCTAACTCTATCTAATCTACAAGACTTCTCTACCATTAATAGATACCACACCCCCCCTATAAACTCTTTTATCAATCATAGAGTAACCATTTGTAGTAGATATAAAAAAGGATCAGAAATAAACCCAGGTCTAAAACTAAAATGCACAGATAAAAATCGGGTCACATAAGAAAGAGTGGACCCTGGATAAAGTAAATAATACACATCATGGGAGAATAGTTTCAACACACCAGTAATGACATCATGGGATGCCGCAGAATCCTAATAAGATGCAACAACATATAACTAATTCCAGCTATTGTTAGTACCAAAAGTAGAAACAGATGTAGAAGCAGCACCATTTGGTACAGGAGTAGATAAAGAGCCAATAGAAACCTTGTTAGCTCCAGGAGCCATTCTATAATGACAGTCATGCTGCATGGATAAATATGACCATAATAAAAATATTTATTCTTTCCTTCCTCACAGAACCCACGGTGCGACCACCCATAGAATCTACAAGAAGGGTGGGATAGAGCCAACTGAGCCTCACTAGCCTGGTATTAGGCACCCTATGCCAGAAACCCACCATTATGCTGAGACCATTGATCACTTAATGACTTCAGGTAAGGAGCACTTGTCGTGAAGAAAGAACCAGAACTCCCCCACTTCTTCTTTAGCCACTTTTCACTGACTCTACCACTTTGGTTAGAGGGCCTAAATTTATTCCCCTGCCTTTCACTAAACTCATCCTGCTTCCTCTTCTCTTCTCCACCAATTGTATAAACACCATCAAAATAGAGATATCCATATACTTAATCAACAAGGAAGCCTTACTCTCAAGGATCCACTTACGAGACAATCCCGAAGTGAAATTATGCATTATAGCCCTCATAATAGAGAGCAACTAAGAAGCATACCTGGATAACTAAGGAAATTTAAAGGCATACTCCTTGAAAGACATCCTACCTTTCTTTACATTCACAAACTCTTCTGCTTTCGCTTTCCTCAACTCCTAAGGAAAGAAGCGGTCAAGAAATGCACTAGAGAAATCCTCCCATAAGGCAAAATCAACATCCTCACCTCTCAACTATTCCCACTTTTTGTACCACTAGTATGCCATATCTTTCAATTTATAAGAAGAAAACTCAACACCTTCAACCTCCAAAGCATGCATAACCTAAAAGATCTTTTCTATTTCGTCAATGAAATTTTTAGAATCCTCCTCAACCATTGCACTAATAAAGGTCAGAGGATTCAACCTTATAAATTGTCTAACCATGTGGCCTCAAAAGATGGAGTAACAGGAACACCATCCGCAGATTGAGAAGCTACCAACTAACTCAACAGGGTAATGACGTGATGAAACTCTGCATTAGTAGCCTCTCTTTGAGGCAATGAGTATGATTATTGCCCTCAGGAGTAGGACTAGTAGGGATAGGTGGAACCCCACGAGGGCAGTCAAATGCAGTGACCCTTGACTGAGTCTGGACTCCAGAAGTAGATCATGTTCCATCAATATTGTCCCTAGTCACGATAGAAAAGTTTGCATAAACAACAAATTTTCTTGGAGGAATAATCTAAAAGACTAGCAAATAGAAATCAAAATAATCTAAGACCATAGACTCTATTGGTCGAAATAAGACAACAAGAAAGTGAAACATTCCTAAATATCTCATAGCCTCTCTCTTATAAGTGTTGCATGCTACACACCCATAAAAGAGACTCTACTTGACATGGCTTTGTGGACACCCAACTTGCCATGAACCTAGGCTCTGATACCAACTTAACACGATCTAGACTAGGGCCTTGTTATAATAGACATCCTATGTCCAACAAGAATCAGAGATCTCTCCTGATACCCAACCTAACCAATCAACAAACCACAAAATAATAACCAAATCCATAATAATTACATAACATACCTAAGTCCATAGTTTGTCCATACAAAGCTTCTAAAATAAAATAAGAATATCCAGTTAGGATATACCCCCGACCATAGCCAAAACCAATATCAAAGTATAAACAAAAAAAGACAAAAGGAACTCAAAGAAAGAAATAGAGCCTTCAAAACTATGAAAGATTAACCCTTCAAGTCAATACAAGTTATCCCTAAATCTAAGTCACTGAGCAGGAGGTGTGATAGTATGACCAACACCTACATCGATGGGGATACAGTGTCAAAGATGGTTAACGGTTGGAGTGCTAGTATGGAACTCAAGGATAAGGATAATATAATGCCAACAGTTCAATACTAATCATCCAATGCACATAACCAATACAATACATATATATATATACCATGCCGGGATAGGGAACAAAATTAGAATGAGCTTTGAATACATTAACCTGTATTGTAAAGCATAACCATCATATAACAAGGTACCAATGATATATATGGGCCCAGCTCTCTCCTAGATAGAAGGGTCCCAGTACAGGTAGCCTCATAAACCAGAGAAAATCCATAACCGTATATAACTATATGAGGGACTCTAACCTCTCGATAAAATCAAGGTGACATAAGCACCAATACATGTATTATGGGGGACTCTTCCTCACAATCATATATTCATTCAAGGGACTCGTACCACCCACCGGCTAACGCGGTTTCTAGTATTAGTACTTCAGACTCCACTTTCATGGTCCGGATACATATTCCACTTTATATCCTAATTAAAAAGCATCATTTAACATACACAACCATTAAGATAATTACTTACTAAAGGCACTTTATTGTTATTGTCATACCAATACCACTTGCAAGCGTCCTACATTCCATTACCATTGAAAATCAACCAATTTTTTATTTGATTTTGGGACTCGAACCTATTGTCTAACAAAGACACTAATTCAATTTGAAGTTTAGGGACTCGAACCCATTATATAATAAAGGCACAATTCAATGTAATGTTTAAGGACTCAAACCCTTTTTGGCAATTAAACCACCAAGGTTGATATTCAAATCATTACATGGCTAAAAAGGACTTCATAAGGCCATTTACCTATCTTTCATATTTATTAGGCCAATCCCATAGTTCAAAGCATCATTTAATAAGTGACTAGTTTATTCTCTTAGACATTTTCACAATCAAGTTGAGGGCATACCATTATTAAGACCAAGCCCAAGGTAAAAACCATCAAGTTTAGGGTAAACCATTAACCAATTGTTAAACCACAATTACCAAGCACCCACGCATGAAAATATATCCTTGAAACATTTCTAAACACAATTAAAACCAAAAGTAAGCAATACTCAACAATATGAAACAAAACCCTCAATATTAGTTTTCTAAAATACCATTAATTAATCATAAACAAAGACTTAAACACATGATTTTCGTGAACTAACAATGAGGGGAGAGTCAAATGCCTTATTCGAGAAGATTCATGAAAAGAACTTGACTCTTGATGAAAACCTTGTAGAAACCCTAGCCCAATCTTCAAAAAAAAAGTTTTGGAGAGAGTTTTAGGAGTGATTTGATCTTTTAAAGTGTGTTATAAGAGACTGCAATGTGTTATAAGGTGTGGCGTATTAAGGGTTTTGGGGTGGGGAATGTCTAAAATTTCGTCAACTTATAAGTTAAAAATATGCGCAGGAGGGTACAACTTTCTCCTTAACTTGTACCCACAACATACGAGTGGTACCCATCACTCATAACCTAGATAGACTGTGTAACTCCAACACTTTTCAATATACAACCCCAAGGACCAACTTGTATCTATAACATACGATTGGTACCCATAAACCGTACCCTAGGCAGAATCATCTAGGCTAGACATATGACATCATAAAGTTTTGCACTATATTTTTCGTACCCTAACATAGGACTAGAATGATGTCTATTCATACCTTTGATAGAAATCAACCAAATCCATATCATACGATAAGTAAGCACAAGTCGTATAATGTTCGGAGAGCTCAAAATCAAGGAATTTACAATGGTCAAAACTAAGGTATTCCATAAACATAATTTTTTATTACACAAGAAACCAATATAGCAAGCAACACATAAGCCCAATTCATTCAAAGAACAAATATAACAAGTAACCATAATAGCCCAGTTCACACAATAAACCAAGATAACAAGTTAAATGTATAAGTGTGGTTCACTCTAGAAAACAATATTACAAATTAATATACAATCCCATTTAACTCAAGCAACCAATATAACAATTAACATATAACTTTAGTTCACTTAAGAAACTGTCTCACTCACTTATACCATGTACATACATGATAAGGGTCTTATGATTGTCCACTATCCATAACCTGTACGGGATGAACTCTTGTCCATACTTGAAATCTCAGACATCATGTGTCTATGAACCTCATATAATCTGATCCTAAGCAAATGTCTCAATATCATACATCCCATAATAATGAATATAAATCACATGTAGATGTCCACATAGCAGTACATCCTACAATAATGAACATAAATCTCATAATGATTTTAAAATATAGATACATCCCATTATAATGAATACAAATCCCATGAAGATGTCCAAATATCATTGCATCCCATAATAACGACCGACATCACAATAATCAAAACCATAATGATAACAGGAATAACACTTGTAAAATTAACAAGCTTTTCATACAAGTTCATTGCATGTAATTAACACTTAGGATATCAAATAGTCATTAAATTTCCTAGAACATATATTATAACAAGTAATACTAAGGAACAATATCATTAATCAATATTTTATCTAGCCTTTTTTGTACTTTTTTACTTGAGAGTTGCACCGAGTGAAGGTGGATCCAATACAACCTGCTTCAATGACACTATAATTGTTTATATAGGAAAATAAGACTAAACTTTGATGCATTGTGGTATTTTCAACCAAGTTTCTCACAAGGATTCAATATAATACTAGAATTTCATCTTATACACAATTGTCCTTTCACAATTATCTCTATGTTGAACAGAATATGCTAAAGATTCTTCCTTTTAATGGAATTGCATTTAGTATAAATTGTGGTCATAAAAAAATCCGGTATTCCGTTATTGATTTTAGCTTGAAAATTAATACCATATTCCTTTATAATCTATACTAAAAATAAAGATATCTAAGTTACGATTCTTTTAATACCAAATTTTATCAATACTATTATAAATGCGATATCAAACCCAAAAGATCATCTATACCCTTTTATTTCTCATTGATGAATTAACGGTTCAAATGTTAAAGTAAATTAAAAAAAAATTCTTTAAAAAGTGTTGAAACATATAGTGGATTTACTTGATCTCACACTTCCTTATTTAAAAAAATTCTATAATCATAAAAATAGAGTTGAATTGTTGTCTCTAAAGTCTGTTGTTTAGAATTAAGGATGGTTTTGATTGTTTTTCTTACCTTATTGTTTTATTTCTTCCTTTGTCTCCCTTCGTAGTAGTTATAAAGTTTTTAAAGAAGGGAGAAATAAATGTTGCTACTATCTTCAATGGCAAATTCTAAATTTTTATTTATGATGGCCTAAGTTTAATTATTTCTGATTCATCCTTCTACATGTTCTAGTAGATTGTATCCTTCAATGTCAAATAAGTTGTGAAATTTTGTTATTCTTAATATTAGAGGATAAGCTATATGATTCCATAATGGTTCATCAACTTAATAAATGTTGTTTCATGAGTTCTCATTTACCTCATTATTCCGAGAAGTTCTTCAACAACTTTATATTTGCTAAATAGTGGCATCACCGCCGCTATTTTTTTCATTTAATTTCTTGGCCTTCTCTGACATTGATCACTTGTTTTTCATTCATAGTTTCCTATTTAGGCCCTTTTTTAAGCTTTCTTAGCCATTTTTATAGGAGGAATGCACCTATGTTTTAAAGTAACCTTAGGCTTCCTCTTTATTTTCTTTACTATTTTAGATAATTCTTCTTGAAATAATGGTTATCACTACCTTACTTTATTATCATGTTCTCTTCTCTTCTATTACTATTAAAAAAATTATTCCCTTTTGACTTTTTTTTTAAAATATGTTCATTGTGTTCCTAAAGAATCTTGTCTTTGTTCTTTTGAACATCTTGAACATTTAAAACTTATTTATTTCTTTCATTGAAGGTTGAATTATGTTTTATTCCGTCATTCAAGACAGTAGCATAAGAGGTTTTTAATAATTATCTTCTTTTCCAACACTCTACATTCTATTAGTAAGTGCCCCAAATTTTTTCGATGTCTCCAATATTTTGAAATATTTTATATTATTTTTTTCTTATCCTTTAAGTGGAGCGTAATCATTATTTGATCCCATCTAAATACTATTATTTAAGCCCTTGGAAGGTTGACGTCGACTCATAACTTGGCCATACTAGGCCTAGTTCTTTCTCTAATAGCAGTATCCATTTCTAATAGAGTTCCAACTTCACTAGAAGTTTGTCTCTGTAGCACCAATTATGCATATGGAATGTTAATTGAGGTAAAAGAGCTCATTTCAAAGCTATGGGTAAGTCCTCCTTTGGCTTGAAGTTGGGTGAACCCTTTTTAAGCCTTATTAAGAGTTTCTTTATTTCTATAACTTTTCGAAATCATGTCATGTTGACATATTCATTATTATTCAAATACATAAAATACATTAAATTTATCATGCACTCTAGTCCTCCCCGATCCTTTTCAAGAATTTTTTTCAAAAACAAAAGAACTAAATTGAATTTTCTAAATTTAAGACCTAGCCTTGGGGAATATGCAACAATGGTTCTTACAGATTCCTCCTCCATAACTTCATAGTAATCCTTTGTGTTGAATATCAGCAGTGGAATCTCTTTATTAGTGAATTTCCAAAAAATTCATTTCCTATCATGGTGCATAGGGCTTAAATTTGGCACTAAGACACCGGTAGTAGCAATTGTGGTAGCATATGAAAGTTTCCTTGGAATTGTTTCTGAAGATTGAAATAAGTACCTTTTTCACAACTCAAATTACAGGATCGTGTTGGCACCTACTCTATTATTTAATTGATAGAAGAACACTGACCACCTAATCAATTACTATGCAATAATTCAAGTGACAACCTTTATAATATTAATTGAAATACCAAAATTTAATATAGAATAAATGACCTTTACATATGTATAACTTAACATTTCAAACAATTATCAAAGACCTAGTCTAGACATGTACAACATCTTTTATAGAAATAAAGGAAGACAATAAGAGCTACAACTTTCGCTTGAAATAGGATGCAAAAGTTGTTGAAGAGTACTTTTCCTACTAAGAAACTTTCAGTCAACTTGCAACACACCCATATTGCAAAAAGGATGCAGCAAGGGTAGTATTAGTACACCACACATACTCGTAAGCGTTATGGACTAACTAGGATTAGTTTATGTGACATCATATAACAATCAACAAAATAGTTTATACAACATCATAATAGTTTATCACAAGAGTTTACATTTCTTACTGTGACTCCTCAATGATTTAAGAAGTTTACAAATATCTTTCTCAATTAAATTAACTCTACTAATTCCATTAAGCATTTTGATTTTTTAGGATAAGTTTATCTAACAATTAATATAATCATCCACATCAATTCTTAGAGAACATAAATCTGACTATGATTCAACCAACTAGCCAAACTAACCCAACATTATAAAAAATACAATAAGACACAATAATAACAATGTTCCATAAATCAGATAAGGTAAGTAAACATGTATCTTAACAGATGAAATGTAGTTTTTCTCAACTAACTAATCATCTCAAATCACCTAAACAATGTTGGCAACAAGGACGTATGAGTAAAATTATCATAAATAACTACCACACTCCAACAACACATATAAGCCACAACAATTATCATAAGAAACCACAATCTCTCCCATCTCAACAATCACATTGACATCACCAACATAATAACAAGTAAGTCATAAATTAAAAATATTGAGTCATATGAAACTTTGCAATTCTAACAGTCACCTCATAACATGGATCTACGTTCATATAAACCTTATGAAATGCATAAGCATTGAACATCATTAACTTATAGTACCCACTCATATCATACACACTCTCTTATCTACATACACATTATAAGGAATCTTATTTTTGCCAATAGTTATATTCTACATGGGATGCACCACCATCCATTTACCATATCGATATGGTACCCGTTCCATAATAATAATATATCATATAGGTGTGGCCCTAGCTCTATAATAATATTGTATATTATACTAACTTGGCACCGGATCCATAGTAACAATAATACTATATTGTATAGGTGTGATACTAGGTCCATATTAATTATAATAGTTTATTGTACTGATGTGATACCCGATCCATAGTAATAATTATATATTATCCTAGCATGATACCCTATCCATAATAATATAAATATATTTTACCAGCATGACACCTGATCAACATAATAATAATAATATATTATAATAGTATGGTACTCGATCTATAATAATACCATTTGTTCATAAACTCACATTGAACAGAAGCCACTCCTCAATCAGACAATTTATAACTTTATTATTACATTCCTCAACATATAATATTATGACTTCACACTTTGTTAACTCTTATAATAATATCACAAGTGTACCCAATTTACAAGTACATGTCATAGTCATATGTCAATTCAACAGTTTAAAAATTAATAGCTTATTCATTCTAGAATTAACAAATTCAAAGTAAACCGTCCATATGACTTAGGAAGACCAATCAATATCCTATTCACATTAGAGGCCTACAAGAGACTAGACTAAGTCTAACTCCAATTAAATTCTCAAAATTCATTCACTTACTTAACCATCATTATTGACATCAAAGATCGATGGATTCAATTAATAGTGTGATTGCCTTATGCTTGATTCATTATTGGATTCATAAACAACACTCCTCTAGCCGTTCATTAGAATATTTGACCACATTTAACTTATGATTCAAAACTTAGTTATACATTCTTACGCCAATTATATCCGTACTTAGCCAAACTTTCTTTTAGAATCTTTATGTTATGACATCACTTGTTCTGTCATGAACAACTAACAAAATAATATTACAATAGGTAAATCACACAATCAATAAACTTACCATATTAATTTCATCCCTTTAAGTTAATAAAATCTAGGTTTATAGATTACTTTGATACACAATTTCTCCGTCATAACTCATATTCACCTTATACACATTGCATCTCATCATAGAAGTCATACAAAAACATATCAAACATCAACAGATTCATATATTAACATATTACCACCCAATTTAGACCGTGTATATTAATTTAATAATTTATCCATCCAAACATCATGTATGCATGCCTAATAATGCTTCTTTCGTTAATTCTATATCATGTATGTTTTTACTAATCATATTCTACTACTTATAAAATAATTTCCTATTGAAGAACTAACCAAGTAGGCAAAATTAGACGAACCTTTCCCTTCCTTAATGCTTCAGAATGTTCAAAATCTAAAACAATAAAAAATAAGAGTAATTAATCACTTACTCTTCAAATTCAAGTCGTGAGGATTTAACCCCACTAGTTCTAACCTTTTTTAAGTCTATAGCTTCAATTAAGAGTTTTTTCAACCATGAAATTACTTCTAATTCCCAAAATTTATTCTCAAGAGCAATAATTTTACTTTAAGAACTGTTAACTCACAACCTAGGAGCAATTCAAGGTGATAATACATCCAACTTAGGCTTTTTCCCACAATTTTATGAATTTAGAATTTAACCCATTAATCTATTCTAATGATTTGTCTAATGATTATAGGGTAATAAAGGATTACAACATAATAAAATGTATGGAATCACGTACCTCAACAAGAAAATTGCCTTCGCCTTGATGGAAATCACCCCTTAGTAGTTTAGAACAAAGCTTTTTAGTTTATGGGATAAAAATTAAAGGATCCTAACTTAAATATAATTTAATATACGTATTATTGACTATATCAACCACCTTGTTAATATAAAGACTGTATTAAAGCGGGATTAGGCTTGTTGAATGTAACACCCCAAAAGTTTCTAAGATCATATCTCAGACTTAGCATAGAAAATATGTCAAAACACTAAAA
This sequence comes from Capsicum annuum, assembly GCF_002878395.1. Lineage (NCBI taxonomy): Eukaryota > Viridiplantae > Streptophyta > Magnoliopsida > Solanales > Solanaceae > Capsicum > Capsicum annuum. The sequence continues at coordinate 56,670,865 of NC_061113.1, read as the reverse complement.
CATTTAGTCTTTTGGCCACCCTTGTAAAGTGTGGCCTAGAGTAGAAAAAAGTATGGCCTTTGATCAATGTCAACACTTTCGGTCTTTTGGCTACACTTTTCTGGGTTTGGCCAAAAGGGCGTAACCTTTGATTTTAGACCACGTTTTTTACGTATGGCCTATGAGTTACAAAGGCTACGCTTTGTAGAATCCTTTTGGTAACAGTTTTATTTGATAATTCTAAACTTAAAAAGCATGACCTTAGCTTTGTTACTGGCCACACTTTAAAAATGCATCCTTTTATACCTCTTCTACAACACTTATAAAGTGTAACCTTTACTTATGTACATGCACACAATTGACATTTCTATTTCCACACTTTAACATTATATAAACAACAAATAATGATTTTTTTTGCATATGTATAACAAAAAATTATATATATATAAACACACACACACACATAAATGATCTCAAACACCAAATAATAATCTATATATATTGTAGACTTGGTTTCAAACACCATATATATATATATATATATATATATATATATATATATATCAAAAATATGTACATAATAGACCCCTTGACATTATCAAAGCTTTGAACAATGAGGAGACATGCTCATGTCTTGAGAACTAATGAAAATTATTCCTAATCTTCTTACTCAAAATCAAGAAATAAAAAAATAATCAATTTTAGGTTGATGACTATTTTAGTAGATGTTGAAAAGTTTTCCAAAATTCTTGAGGTTTGGTAGTGTTAGCATCCATACTATGGCCTCCACTTTCACCAATACTAGTTTCACTAATCTTCAAACCGTTATGCTTCAAAAAGACTTAATCTTAGTAGCCTCAGATCACTATATAATTGTTAGCATTATAAGTTGGCAGTACATGTTGCATCTGCATCTAGGTATTAACTGGCAAAAAAAAAAAATAGCATACACAGTTAGATATAGAGTTACAAGAATCGGCTATTGATGTTCTTTAATCTGAGCATATATCTAATACCTTGGTTAGTAATTTTATTAATAACCATGACAGACTATAGCTTTAAATATATTAATTTTCACAAATAATTTTATATACATCAACTAAAAGTAGAGTAAAATATATGTCAATGTTAATGGTATATGCTTTATGTAGTTATACTATTAGTAATAGAAATGTTAAATTTAGAAGTGAAAAAGGTAAAGAAAGTAGTAAATAGCAATGTTGATAGTTTCTAGAAGTGGAAAAGGTGAAGAAAATAGTAAAATAGAAATTTTGCCTACAATTGACCTCTTCAAATGCCAAAAAAGGTACACATATTTCTCTATCAAAATATGTTCATATGCAATGCAAAAGAATTAAAACAACATTTGCATTTTTGTAATTTAATTGCAAAGGAAAGAATAGAACAGAAATAGAATGACATACCGTAAAGGAGCGATCAAACTAAATGTTGATGCAACAACACCAACTGAAAGTAACATAACGCAACTTGTAAGAATATCGACGAGGGAGAAACAAATATATACTTTCATTTTGTAACGCCCCAGGTGTCAACCTGGACGGCACACAGTGCTTACGATCACAAGTGACCACAAGCTAATACATGAGTTAGTACCTACTGTGAGCACTGAATAAAACTGATAACAATGACATGTGTGCAAATTAAGTAAAAATTGCCATAAGGTTTTATGTTCTAAAAATATTACAACTGAATACACAAAACTGAAACATATGAGGGTAATACTAAAATTTGACTAATAGGACTGACAAACTAACTGACTATCTGAAGTATCTAAAGGCCTCTAAACTGACTGAAGAGTCGATGGGACAAGCCCCCAACTAAATTCGACTGACTAACTAAAAGGAAATTATAAAAAAAAACATAATAGCTCCTTAAAAAATGAGGACTTACCAATGTTGTCGTTGTTGATAAGATGAACTATCTAAGTGCATTCATTAACTGTACATATGAACCTACAATATTAAATATCATAGCACCAAAAACAAGTATGTAGTCAGTACTTTGAATGTACTCGTATATGAGATGAGGTTAGGATGAAATACATGGGTTCATGTGCATGAGATAGTAAATAACTGAATGACATAAGGTAACTAAATATCAGTACATGAAAAATTAAAATACTAAGAATGCAAAACCAAGCATATAATATATCTGAAAAAATATGTAAAACTGAAAGATCTAAATCTAGTAATTGAATACTAATAAATTGTATGCTATGGTCGAATAAACTGAACTAAATTCTGTAGTGAGTACTGAAACTAAAACTGTAGGAGGTATCATCTAACCGACATACCACAAATCTGAGCTGATAGGGGTCCAACCTGTGACCCTAGTTGGAAGGGTGCTAGTACCGTGCCATAGGTACTAACAATATTTGTGTCAATCCTAAACTAGTAGGAAGACATCCTGTCAACCATAAACTAACAAGAAGACTCATGATACATGTTTCAACTCTAAACTAGCAGGAAGACATCTCAAACCTACACTGACTATGTAGTTTTTTAACTCAGGGATTGCTACTAAGGATCAAACTCTATACTAATAGGAATGCCCCCATCCCTGGGTTTGCTCGGTGCTGAATCCTGCTCCCAATTGAACTGACACTGATTAGTGGACTGAACTAAGTTTAACTGAAGAAGGAACTGACTCGGATTACTAAACTAATCTAAGCTTGACTAACGTGATAACTGGTTGAATTAATAATGCTCATACGTGTCTAAAACTATTCTAAAAATACTAAGACTAAGGAAACAGCTAAATTTTGGGTATTCATAACCCCCAAGACTCGATAAGTTCAGACTAAAACTAAAGTACTGAATTTATGATAACTGGATAACTGTAAGTCATTATCGTATAGAATTAAATTGAGTTCTGTACTGAATACTGAATACTGAATACTGAATATTGAATGCTAAAACTAAGACTGTGGGAGTTATTATCTATACAATATACCTTGATTATAGACTGATTTAGGGTCAAACCTATAACCCCAGTTGGAAGGGTGTTAGCACCATGTCATGCATTACTAACTCTGGCTGGGTCAACCCTAATCTGGCAGGAAGACTCATGAGATATATATGGTTACGTCAACCTTAGTTTGGAAGGAAGACGATTTACCCTACGCTGGCTATATAGTTTTGTAACCCAGGGACTGCTACTAAGGGTCAAACCCTATATTGGCAAGAATTCCCCTATATCTGGGTTTGCTCGATGCTTAATCCTACTCCCAACTGAATCACACTAGAAATGATCACTAGACTGTACTAGGCTTGACTGAACTCACACTGATTCTATTAGCTGATCGAATGCTACTGTTCGAGATACTACAAAATCATTCTATTTTTATTGGAGAAAAGATAAATAGCTAATTTTGGGTATTCAATAACCCAGGACTCTATAGAATAGATAATGGAACTATATCTCAACTTTAAAAGCATCACACATAGGTTACCATTCACAATTCATTCACATAGACATTTTGTCAAACACCTAGGATGTATAATTCTTGTACATGAGAATGAGCAATATATGAATGTCATGACTACCACATTCAACATCACAACTCAAAGATTTAACATGAGGGTTACAAAAATCAACATACATTCTAGTTTATTTGTCTTGAGACCCACATAACAACAAATGTGAACACAATTCCATTCAAGAATATAAATCAAAATCTAAGTTTTGAAAAAAGGATTCTTGACCTCCAAGGGTGGAAGGAACCCAAGCATAAACACCTAACATACCTTGGTTTCTAAATTTATGAGAATTATTGGCGAATTCTTAAGACTTGGACTTGAATTTGATGAACCCAGGGTTTTTTTCTTTAGAGATTTTGTGATGAATGAATGTGTTTTGCCCTTTCCCATGCTTAATTTCGTGTTTTTAACTTATTTAACGTGGGGAAATAACCCAACTACCCCTCTATACTTAGGATTAATTACATAAAATATGCCTAGCAACACTTCAGATGATGCATTACATCGATGGTGTCGATGCAATTGATGATGTGCTGCATCGATAGTGACAATGCAATGCCATACGACGTGTCCTGATCGCGTTGGCTCACTATTTGGTTATCCAAATATGTCTCGAAAAATGTCTAAAAATTCCAAAACTTACCCGAGATGACCTATAGATAACTATGATCATGAATCAATTTAACAAATTGACAATCTAATCTTGGAAGATTGAAAATGAGACCATTGAAATATCAAGTTCAAAATTGAGACTAAGTCTTAACACTTTGCTAAATTTTTTTTCTAAGTATGGGACTTTTTTTGGCATGCTATATAGGATTAAAGTGGACTAGGAGTTTACACAGTCTTACAATATCTTTTCCTTAGGAATATTCATCCTCGAATGAGACTGATTAAGCAGAAAGCACTAAGGTACTGCGCCTATACTAACATATATAGCTGAAAATGACTAAATCCTGAGGCATAACACATGACTGAACTGATTCATGAATGCATGAATGATATCAGAATGGTATGCATCTGTAACTAAGCATGGAACAAAGTAAATCTATGAAAAACTTTTACCTTAGGCTGAGTTTGAGTTTGCAGAGAGGAGATGAGGGTGCCTAGTTTGCATGTCTACTTCTACTTCTCAAATGGCTCCCTCAATGAAATGGTTCCGCCAAAGAACTTTAATCAACGAAACTTCTTTATTCCTTAGTCTGCAAGTTTGACGATCGAGGATTTTGACAGGGACTTCTTCATAAGAGAGACTATTCTGAACATCTACACTCTACGGGGAACACAACTTCTGGGTCACCTATGCACTTCTTTAGAAAGGAGACATGAAATACTAGGTTCACTAATGCTAAGTCTATAGGCAACTCAAGTTCATAGGCTACCTTTTTTAAATGACTCAAAATCCTATAAGGACCAACCTATCAGGGAATACACAAAGTTGCTAATCTCAAACTCAAGATCATTCCTTCTCACATCTGCATACGATTTCTGTCGGCTCTTGGTTGTCTTAAGCCTCTCCCTAATCAACTGTACTTCCTCTAAAGAATCAAACACCAAGTCAAGCCCCACCACCGTAGCCTCACCTACCTCAAACCAATCAATCAGAGATCTACATCTATACCCATAAAGAGCGTCAAATAGAGTCAGCTGAATAGTGGAATGATAGATGTTATTATACACAAACTAAATCAAAGGTAAGTGGCCATCCCAAAGGCCCTTAAAATCAATGACACACACTCTTAACAAATCCTGTAAAGTATGAATGGCCCTTTTTACTTGACCATTTTACTGTACTTAGGTGGACTTGGGTACCAAGACCCTTTTGGAAGGCTTTCCAAAAGTAAGAGGTAAATGTGTACCTCTATTTGAAATAATGTACAATGGGACACCATAAAACCTAACCAACTCTCTGATATATAGCTTAGTATAGTCCTCGGCTGAATAGGAAGTATACACTAGCAAGAAATGGGCAGACTTGGTCATCCTATCTATTATACCCCAAATGGAATCGCGTTAACGATGAGTATAAGGCAAACCCGTCATGAAGTCCATTTTCACTTCTTCCTACTTCTATGTGGGAATACTAAACTCCTGCATGGAACCACTAGGCTTTTGGTGCTCAATCTTCATCTACTTATAAGTAGAGCACTTAGCCACAAACTCTGTAATGTCTTTCTTTATCCCACTTCACCAATAGACTTCCCGTAAGTAATGCGCACCATGCACTTCAGCAAGAATTTTTATCTCATGACATCTATACATAAAACACATAGCCTACCGTGGCAACTCAACACACCATCTCCCCCTTAGGAGAAAACCTCTACTTTGTGGTCTCTAACTGACTCTTTCGGCTTAATTAAACTAGGATCCTTGTCCTGGTTTTCCTTCACCTCAGAAACTAAACAAGGTTCCAAACTATTCTACACCCAAACACTACCCTCAGTCGAATCAGCAAAACGAACACCTAGTCTGGTAAACTAATGAACTTCCTAAACTAACTTCTTATTATCATCCTCAACGTGAGCAACACTACCCATAGACAACCTACTGAGGGCATCTGCCACTACATTAGACTTGCCTAGATGATAAAAAATGCTCATGTCATAGTATCTCAACAACTCCAACCACTTTCTCTGACACAAGTTCAGGTCTTTCTGCAAAAACACATACTGCAAGCTTTTGTGGTATGTGAAAACATCAACATGCTCCCTATAAAAATAGTGCCTCAAAATATTTAAGGCAAAGGCTTAAGCTGTTTAGAGGCGTAGGCTATGACCTTACCCTTCTACATCAAAACACACCACAAGCCAACTCTAGAAGCATCACATTAAACAACAAATCCATTTAAAACATCGGGCAAAGTCAAAATTAGGTTTGTAGTGAGTCGAGTCTTCAACTCTTGAAAATACTTCTCACAAGAATCTAACCACTAGAACTTGACTTTCTTCTGATCCAATCTAGACATGGGCAGATGCATTAGATAAAATCCTTCAACAAACCATCGATAATAGCCAGTCAAACCCAAAAAACTCCTGATATCTGATGAAGAGATAGGTCTGGGCTAGTTTCTCACTATTTTAGTCTTTTGAAGATCAAATCTAATGCCATCATCGGAAATTATGTGACCAAGGAAAGCTATTAACATTAGCTGAAATTCACATTTACTAAATTTGGTGAATAGTTGATGGGCTCTAAGAGTCTATAATACTATTTTGAGATGGTCTGCGTGATCACTTTCATTGTAAGGGTAAACAAGAATATCATAGATGAAGACTATGATGAACATGTTTAAGTACTTCTTAAACACACGGTTCATCAAGTCCATGAAAACTGTTGGGGCATTGGTAAGACCAAATGACATGACTAGAAATTTGAGGTGACCATACTAAGTTTTGAAAGCTATTTTTGAAATGTTAGATTCTCTTACTCTGAGTTGATGATAGCTGGATCTGAGGTCTATCTTAGAAAAGTAATTGGCACCCTGGAGTTGGTCAAATAAGTCATTGATTCTAGGAAATGGTTATTTATTCTTGATAGTGCCTTTGTTCAACTGACGATAGTCTATACACATTCTAAGAGAATTATCTTTCTTTCATATGAATAGAACTGGTTCACCCCAAGAAGATATGCTAGGCCTGATGAACCATTATCTAAGAGGTCTTTCAACTATTCTTTCAACTTTTTAAGTTTAGCTGGAGCCATTCTGTATGGTAGAATAGAGATTGGCTGAGTATCAGGAAGAAGTTCTATTTTGAAATCAATTTCCCTATTGGGAGGAACTCTGGGGAGATCTTCCAAAAACACCTCTAGTAATTCACTTTGAAACTAACTCAATATTATGAGTCTCAAAAATAGAGTCTTTGACTCACACCAGATGATAGACAAACCCCTTGGATATCATTTTTCTCACTCTAAGGTATGAAATAAGTTGACCCTTAAGTGTCGTGGTACTACCCCTCAATTCTAGGACAGGTTCATTTAGGAACTAAAAAAAGACAATTTTGCTCGTATAATCAACTAAAGTTTAGCATGAATGGAGCCAATCTATGTCGAGAATGATGTCAAAATACATCATATCTGGCTCTACAAGGTCTGTTGAAGTAAATTTCTGAGACACCATAACCGGATAGTTCCTGTATACCCGTCGGGCTATAATAGACTTACCCACTAGGGTAGAGACTGAGAAAGGATCTATTAGGATTTTGGAGCTGACTCCAAAGTTAAAGGCTATGTAAGTAGTTATAAAAGACAGAAAAGCTCCGGGATCTAAAAAAGCATAAACATGCAAATGAAAAACTTGCAATGTACCAATAACCACATCAGAAGAACTCTCCTGATCCTACAGGACTAAAGTGTATAGAGTCTATTTGGGCGCTACCCACTGGTGGCACTAGAAGCGGTACCCTATTGAGATGGGCGACCGAACTGAACCAAGGGACGATTATGCTAAATCTATGAACCTACCTAAGGACATTCTATGATCTTATGGCCTAGCTTACCACACCCAAAACACACATTGCTGCCAGCCCTACAGACACCCTTATGGTTTCTGCCATATTTTTTGAAAAGAGGATTTGTTCGAGCACTGATCACACTACCTTAAGATTTAGAGCCTGGCGCCCTATCCTTATTATCAATCCTGAATTTGGGCATCCATGCACTGGCCGAAGATGGAACTAGGACTAAAGATTTTAGGAAAAACTAAGGACGGTTACCACCTTTTGACTTTGGCTAAGCAAAACTAAATCTACTTGTTCTATCCTTCTTGTTCTCCCTCTATTTCTCCTTAGTCTTCTGTTTCTCAATCTGTTGAGCATGGACCATCAACCTAGACAAGTCTATCTTGTTAATCATTATTATGGTCCTATACATCTTAACCACACTATCAGATACACAAGACACGAACTTGCTTATCTTAGACCTGCTATCAGCTACCATATGAAGATTATATCTGGCCAACTGAGTAAACTTGAGATAATACTCTTTCACATAGATGTTGCCCTACTTCAGGTTGATAAACCCTAACACCTTATCCTCTCTCAACTCCAATGAAAAGAACCTATCTATAAAGGAAATATCAAATTCCCCTTATGCTATAGGCCCTAAATCTGTACCTTTATCCACTTTTCACTGCTTAAACTATGTATAAGCTATATATTATAGTTGATAGGTAGCTAATTCAGCACCTTCACTAGCAGTCACCCCCATAATGTCTATTACTTTCTGCACCATGTAAAGGAATTCCTATGGATCCTCTTTAGACTTAGAACCCAAAAATGAATGAGGGTTCATTCGGGTGAAGTCCCAATAGGTTGGCTTAAGCAGTAGCTGGCCAAATATTCTGAGCTACCACAGAATGGGCTAAAGTGGTAAATATTGCTCTGAATTCTACGTGAGAAACATAATCATTCAGGGGATCTTCTTTAACAAGTGGAGGTACTAGTTGGTTCCCAGTTCTTCTTCCGTTAGTCTTTTTGGGAGGTATGTTTTGTAAATAGAAGGAAAAGTTAGATTAGATAGAGAGTTTAACTTGAGATCATGCTCACTCGCATGATATAAACACTGAAAGACAGGAACTATTTCAGAAAATGCCTCATAGCCTCTCATCAATAAGTGTGGTGCGCTACACACCCATGCACAAAACTCTACTTGATGTGACTTTCAGACTCCCTAGGACACTTTAGAATGTTAGGCCCGAAGGATCGTAAGCCAACCCATGACTGGTACCTACTACGAATACTGAATAATAATCATAAAACATATACAGAAGTGAAGTTGAAGACGCTATAAGTTCCATAATACTAAAAACCAAATACTAAGTACATCTATGGAATAACTGTTAACTGGAAGTGTCTAAACCCTCTAAACGTCTAAAATAAAAGTTGGTGGGATAGGCCCCAACTAACTCCAACTACTGTCTAAAAATAATTGAAATATTGAAATATTGTAATTAATACAATGTCTAAGTAAGTACCACATCCTCTATGGATAAGGAGTCACTACTGTAGTTGCAGCTGATCGATTGATCTAGCTAAGTATGGTCAGGAATCTGGGTGTCCAACCTATGATATGATATATCTAGCACAAAGAGAGTATGCATTAGTACTTTGAATATACTGGTATGCTAGGTGAGGTTAGGCTAATATGCATGGGTTCATGAGAATGAGTAATAATAACTAAATGTCATAAAGTAACTGGATGAAATTATATGTATGACTGGGACTACTGAAAGTACTTAACATACAATACCAAGCATATATCATCTATCTGAATTAGACTGAAATTGAAGTACTGAGTTCTGGTAATTGCATACTAATAACTGAAAGTTCAAACTAAAAATAAAGTACAAAATTTCTAATAACTGAATAACTGATCACTGTAAGTCATGATTGTGTAGAACTAAATGGAGTTCTGTATTGAATATGAAATACTAAAATTGAGACTGTAGGAGTTAATATCTATCAACATACCTCGATTATAGACTGATTTGGGGTCCAACCTATAACCCTAGTTGGAAAGGTTTTAGTATCATACCATGAGTTACTAACACTTGTTGGGTCAACCCTAATCTGGTAGGAAGACTCATGAGATGTATATGGTTTCGTCAACCTTAGTCTGCTAGGAAGATGATTTATATTATGCTGGATATGTAGTTCTATAATTTAGGGACTGCTACTAAGGGTCAAACCTTATATTGGTAGGAGTTCCCCCATCCCTGGGTTCACTCGGTGCTGAATCCTACTCCCCACTGAATCAACACTGGAACTGATCACTAGACTGTACTAGGCTTGATTGAACTCACACTAGTTCTGTTAATTGACTAAATGCTACTGCTCAGGCTACTACAAAATCATTGTATTTAGACTGGAGACTAGATAAATAGTTAATTTCAGGTATTCAACACCTCTAAGACTCGATATCATAGATAATGAACCATATCTCATTTCTAAAAGCATCACACACAGGTTACCATGCACAATTCATTCACATATACACTTTGTCAAACACATAGGATGCATAATTCTTGTACATGAGAATGAGAAATATATGAATGTCATGACTACCACAATCAGCATTTTAATTCTAAGATTTAACATGACGATTACATAAATCAACACACATTCTAGTTTATTTGCATGAAACTCAAAATCTTCTTGTCTTGAAACCCGCATAACAACACATACGTGAACACAATTCCATTCAAGAAGGTAGATCAAAATTGAAGTTTTGAAAAGGGGATTGTTGAACTCCAAGGGTTAAAGGAACCCAAGGATGAACACCTAAAATACCTTAATTTCTAAATTTGTGAGAATTGTTGGTGAATTCTTAAGATTGAGACTTGAATTTGATGAACCTAAGGTTTTTTCTTTGAGAGGTTTTGTGAAGAATGAATATGTTTTTCCCTTTCCCATTCTTAATTTCATGTTTTTGGCTGATTTAATGTGTGAGAATTGAACCAAATTCCCCACTTGACTCGGGATTAATTGCACAAAATATGCCCAGCGATGATGCAAATATCACATCATGTCGATGGTGTCGATGCGATTGCCGATGCATTGTGTCGTTAGTGACGACATGATGGCCAACATGACACATCTTGATTACATTGGATCACTATTTTGGTCATCCAAACATGTCTCAAACGATTTTCAAAAATTCTAAAACTCACCCATGATGACCTATAGATAACCCTAATCATGAATCAATTTAAAAATCAACAATTTAATGACAGGAAGATCGGAAATAAGACTATCAAAATATCGAGACCAAAAATGACACTAAGTCTTAACAATTTGCTTAATTTTTTTCTAAGTCCGGGACCTCTTTTGGCAAATAATATAGGATTGAAGTAGACTAGGACTTTACGGGGTCTGACACGATACCATCTAGCTCCTTGTTTATAGTGAGGGTTAACATGACAACATATTGGACCTCAGCACAAGTTTGTAGCTAAATTCTTCACTTGTCAGAAGGTTAAGATTAAACATCAAAAGCGTAGTTGGTCTATGCAGGAGTTCAGTAGTCCCACTTGGAAGTGGAAGGAAGTAAACATGGATTTTGTGACAGGTTTACCTCATACTCATCGTCAGCATGATTTAATTTGGGTCATCGTGGACAGGATGACTAAATCAGCCCATTTCTTGCTAGTCCATACTTCTTATTCAGTCGAGGACTATGCCAAGATATACATTGGAGATTTGGTTAGATTGTAAGGTTTTTTGTTGTCTATCACCTCAGATAGAGGTACTTAGTTTACCTCTTATTTTTTGAAATCTTTTTAGAAGGGTCTTAGTACCCAAGTTTACCTCAGTACAGTCTTTTACCCTCAGACAGATGGTCAGGCAAAGAGGACCATTCATACCCTTGAGGATATGTTAAGACCGTATGTAGTTGACTTTAAGGGAAGTTAAGATGACAATTTTCCTTTGATTGAATTCGAGTATAATAATAGCTATTATTCCTGTATTTAAATAGCTCTAGTTAAGGCTCTTTATGAGAGGAGATGTAGATCTCCCATTGGTTGGTTTGAAGTATGTGAGGCCACGGTGGTGGGGCTTAGCTTGATGTTAGGTGCTTTAGCGAAAGTACAGTTGATCAGGGATAGGCTTAAGATAGCCCAGAGTCGACAGAAATTTTATAAAGATATAAGAAGGAAAGATCTTGAATTTAAGATTGAAGAATATGTTTATTTAAAATATCTCCTATGAAGGGGGTTCAGAGGTTTGGTAAGAAGGCGAAGCTTAGTCCCCGATATGTTGGCCGTTACAAAATTATGAGCCATTTCAGAAAGGTGGCTTATGAGCATGAGTTGCCTGCAGACTTAGAGTTAGTGCAGCCAGTATTTTATATCTCTTTGTTGAAGAAGTGTATTGGTGAACCAGCTATAGTTTTCCTATTAGAGAGCATATTTGTTCAGAATAACCTATCTCACGAAAAAATTCAAGTCGAGATCCTTGGTCGCCAAATTCATAGATTAAGGAAGAAAAAGTTCCCTTGGTCAAGGTTCTTTGGTGGAATTAGTCCATTGAGGGAGCCATTTGGGAAGCAGAAGCAAATATATAGACCAAGTACCATCATCTTTTCTCCACAAACTCAGATTCAGCTTAAGGTAACAATCTTCTTAGAATTTATCTTTTCCATGCTCAATTCCAGCTGCATATCACTCTCATGTCAGTCATGTATTCACAGAACTAGCTCAGTTATGTGTCATGTTTAAAACTCAATCATGTAATCATGTTTTCATCACGTATATTCAGCATGTAACAAAAATTCCTTAGTATTTTAAGCTTAACCAATCTTATTCGAGGATAAATGTTCCAAAGGGGGAGATATTGTAATACCCCAAAAATCCAAACCAATGTTAGGGATATGCTTCAAGATCATAAGAACTAAACTATAGTTTTTTTATAGTTTTATGAGTGAGTTTGATGTATATTAAGGCTTCAAATAACTCCTATCTATTAGACGAATTAAAATATCCCTTACCGATTGAATTTTCGAGAAGAATGGTGCTATAGCCAACTTCAAATGATCATATCTTTTGTTTTACCAAGAATTTTTGAGATCATGACTTACAATATATAGATAATAGAATTATCTTTCCAATGATACCAATTTTTTCTAAATCCAATAACTAAGTGAAAAGTTATCGCATTTTTTGTATGAAGTAGTGAGCTACCGTGACTACACCGCTCGATGGTGCAATAGCAATGAACACAATACCGCTCAGTGGTAAACCTCCAAATTGGAGTTGTCCCAAGGCATTAGGTCATTACTATTATCCCACTCAGTGGTGCTATAGCGGTGGGACCAATACCGCTCAGCGGTAAGCCTCAAAATTGAGATTTTTAATGTCTAGGGACCATTTTGTATTTTCCCATAGTTCTAAATCAGTCCAAACATGGGATTTAAGTCCCAATATAGCATTATTTTCTCATTATTTAACAAATTACTCAAATTAAAGTAGCCCTCTTTCAAGAACAAAAAGTCTAGCCTCCATAATTCTAGAACAAATCTCAAGAATTCACCATCAGCTCTCATGAAATCATCAACCCATGTATGTTAAGTATTCATCCATGGTTTCCTTTCACCCATGGAGTCCAAGTATCCAATTTCAAATTCAAAGTTGTGACCTTTACAAGTTATTGTTATTTTAACCATGAACTTCCATGAATTGTAATTCTATACCATGTTTACATCAAAATGTTGTTGTTGTCAAACCCCACATACAATGTTGTTATTCACTGATTTAAATCATAATTAGTATTTTTGAGGTTTAATTCATTCTATTACTACAAGCTTTAAAATATTCCCATGTTTATCTTAAACTATGCATATCAAGTGTTTGATAAAATGCCTACAAGAATGAATTTTGGATAAATACTTTTATATTATGTCCCCAAAGTTTAGTACTATTTTACTATTATTGCTATCGATTCCTATGGGTTATGAATACCTAAAAACATAGTTGTTTACTTAGTCTTAGTATCTTCAGAATAGTTTCAGAATGTGTTATGTGCATTATCAGTTCAGTTAGAAATTATAATCAGTTTAAACATTTTAGTATTTTGGGTTAGTTTAGCTGGGAGTAGGATTTAGCACTGAGTGAACCTAGGGATAAGGGCTCACCAGCCAGTCAAGAGTGTGACCTTTAGTAGCAGTCCCTACATTCTAGAACTACGTAGCTAGCGTAGGTTTAAATGTTAACCAACCAGTTGAGGGTTGATGTTATTAGGGCCCTGCCAGTTGAGGGTGACCCTTAGTCCTTCAAGAAAACACTATAGAGGATCCATACAACCAGTTTTAGTACCCGTGGCATGGTACTATCACCCTTCCAACTGGGTCACAGGTGGGACCCCAAATTTGCTCTTGGGGGAATGTCGCTTAGATGATAGCTCCCATAGTATTAGTCCAGTAATCAACTCAGTAATTCAGCTTCAGTGTTGGTTGACCATAGCATACAGATATCAAATATTTAGTCATTAGATTTTAGTAACTTAGTTTACAAATCATATTTAGAATATATTTTATGTTTGGTCATGCACACTCAGTATTTATAGATTTCATGCACACTCAGTATTTATAGATTTCATGCACACTCAATATTTATAGATTCCATTCATTTCTATCCAATACTTTCTACTATTAAATCAGTTATTATTCATGCACATAAAACCTTGCATATCAGCTTACCTCATTTATCATACCAGTACATTCAAAGTACTGATTGCATACTCTTTTCTTGTACTCTGATGTATCATATCATAGGTTCAGATACTCAGTTCCCAGATTGCATATATACTTTCCAGATTATCATCCATATTAGTGGTAAGTCTTTATATCTCAAGGATAGACTATATTTATTTTTATGTTTTTAATTCAGTAGTCAGTTAGAGTTAGTTGGGGCTTGTTCCATCAACTCTCATTCAGTCAGTAGAGGCTTTTCAGACTAGTACATATAGTTAGTTAGTTGTTGTTATCAACATTATTAGTTTTGTCTTACAGACTTATCAGATTTATAACTTAAAACATTATGGCATTCCTCAGTTTATTTCTACATATGATCTTTTGATATCAGTTTTACTCAGTGCTTACAGCAGCTACCAGCTCATGGGTTAGCTTGTGTTCTCTCAGGATTGTATGCACCTTTGGTTCCCAGGGTGTACTCTCGGAGCATTACAAATACTATAGAAGGCTCTATTTCATGTTATGAATTTCTCTACATACTTTTGTCTCAATCAAATATTATTATACTTTTGGATAGAGGGTTTATGTGACTACTATGGGTTGGTATAAACAGTGTCGGTATTTGTGTCATCCTTGGCATTTTTATTGGTATTAAGGATGACATAGTTGGACTATATTTAATTTATTATTGCTACATTTTGTTATGTTATATATATTCAGAATATATCAAACATTGGGTGTAGAGAGGTTATTGTTGGGTATTGGGGGTAGTCTCCGATCCCGATTGGGCTTGACACACCAGACATGACTAGACCCTACTTTGGTCTGTGTCAGATTGGTATTAGAACCCTAGGTTCATAGTGACTTGGGAGTCCATAAAGATGGGTAGAGTAGAGTCTTTTTTAATAGTGTGTAGCGCGCCACACTCATAAGGGAGAGGCTATAAGACATTTAGAAATATTTCTCTTTGTTCTACTCTATTTTCAAGCTTAGAGTCTAATTTTTGTAATCTTCTCTTATTCTTATTTTTTTACTTTTTAGATCATGACTCATGACCTGAAGTTCATGGAAACTTCTCTTTCCTAAATAGGAAAATATTGATAGGACACGCTCAACTCAGGGGATCCATACTCGGTCCAGGGGTCCAATTCTTGATTATTCTAGAATTCCACTAGTTCTCTCTAATCCTCCTCAGGTTGATGTGATGAATACTGAGTTTCATTAGTTGATTCATATGATTTCTAATTTTGTAGCTTTATAGGTTAAGCATAGTTCATCTGGTACTTCTTCTTTTGAGGCCATAAGGGTTAGCTAGTTTATGAGGTTGAACCCTCTGACCTTTACGGATGTTAAGGAAGGGGAGGATTCTCAGGGTATTTTGAATGAGATGGAAAATTTTTTTAGGGTTATGAAAGCCACAAATATTGAAGGGGTGGAGTTTTTTGCCTACCAGCAGAAGGATATGGCGTACTAATGGTACAAGAAGTTGGATCGGGCAAGTGGTGATGGTGATGAGTCATCTTTGCGGAAGGATTTTTCTAATGCATTTTGGACCCTTCTTTTCTCAAGAGTTGAGGAAAGCAAAAGCAACAGAGTTTGTTCATATGAGGTAGGTAAGATGTCAGCCAATGAATATACCTTAAAGTTTCACAAGTTATGTTAGTATGCTTTAGAAATTATGCCTGATATGAGGGCCCAAATGGGAAAGTTTACTTCAGGACTATCTCATGAGTTGATCCTTGAAAGTAAGGTTACCTTACTAATTAAGGACATAGATATCTCTAGGTTGGTTGTTTACATAAAATAGGTGGAGGAGGAGAAAAAAAAGTAGGCTAAGATAGGCAAAAGGCATGGTAAGAAGTTTAGTTTCTCTGATCAGGGTAGTTGTTAATAGCAGAGTGGCAGGGATGGTAGTTAGTGGCTAAAGAAGAAGTGAGGGAGTCCTAGTTCCTTTACTATCACTAATGATCCTTACCCAAAGCCATCGGGTGATAGCCGATTCCAATATGGTGACAAATTTAGGGAACAGGGTGCCCAATATTAGGCTAGTGGGGCTCAGTCCACTCCATCATGTCATCCCTATAGATACAATGGTCATTTGCATCAGGCTTTTTATGATGAGGGAAGGGACAGGTGGTTCAAGAGTGGTTATCAAGGCTATATGCTTTGAAACTATCCTATTGGTAAGGTTTTCTCGAGGGAAAAAAAGGTTCCAGTTGCTTCGTTTTGAGCTCCAGCTCCAAAGGGTGTAGTATCTAGTTCATGCACTGGTTGAAACCGTCTTTATGCTCTTACTACCCGACAGGAGTCCGAGGTATTACCTAATATTATGACTGTTATGTTGCAAATATTTTCTCATGATATGTATTATTTACTTGATATGAGGTCTACTCTCTCTTATATGAACCCAATTGTGTCTATGCATTTTGGTTTTAGTCTCGAGTGTATTTAGACCCTTTTCTATTTTTACCCCATTAGGTGACTCTGTGATTACTATAAGAGTCTACAGGAGGTGTGGTATATATTGGTAGTAAAGAAACTTTAGTGGATCTATTTGATTTAGACATGGTTGATTTTGATGTTATATTGGTGATGGATTGTTGTACTTATGCTATGCATCAATAGATTGTCAGACCCATAAGGTTTTTTTTAATTTCCCTAATAAGCTAGTTATTGATTGGGAGGGTGTTTCCCTACCTTCTAAGGGGAGGTTTATATCATATCTTAGAGCTCGAAGATTGATCTACAAGCGGTGTCTTGATCACTTGGTCAAGGTTAAAGATTCTAACTCGAAGGGTCCTTCTTTGCATTTAGTTCTGGTGGTAAATGAATTTCCTTAGGTCTTACCAGATGACCTTCCTAGTGTTCCTCCGGATAGGGAGATTGATCTTGGGATTTATCTTATTTCGTACACTCATCGAATTTCTATTCCCCCATATAAAATGGATCTTACATTATTGAAGAAGCATAAGGAGAAACTCAAGGATCTTTTTTATAAGGGTTTTATCCATCCTAGTGTATCCCCATGGTGTGCACCAGTATTGGTCGTGTGTGAGAAGGATGGCAACCTACAGATGTGCATTGAATACAGGCAGTTGAATCAGGTGAAGGTAAAGAGCAAGTATCCTTTTCCAAAGATAGATGATTTGTTTGATCAGTTGTAGGGTGCTAAGTTTTTCTCCCATATTGACATTTGATCCAGGTATCACCAGTTAAAGATTAGGTAGATGGATATCCCTAAGATAACTTTTTGTACTCGGTATGGTCATTTAGTGTTTTTGGTTATGTCTTTTAGGTTGACTGATTCCCCAGCGGCGTTTATGGATTTGATGAATAGGGTCTTCCATTAATTTTTGGATTTATTCGGCATTGTGTTTATAGAGGACATTATGTTGTAGTCTAAGAGTGAGGTAGATCATGTCGATCAGCTTTGTATTATGTTGCAGACCATAAAAGAGTTGCAGTTGTATGCCAACTTTTCAAAATATGAATTCTGTTTGAATGTTGTCACTTTTTTGAGTCACAATATTTCTAGTGAGGGGGTCATAGTGGATCTACAGAAGGTTGCAGTGGTTAGGAAGTGATCTTGACCCATTACTCCAACTGATATTTAGAGTTTTTTGGGTTTAGCTGGATACTACCAGAGGTTTGGATAAAGTTTTTTAACTATAGTTGCGCTGTTGACTAATTTGACTTAGAAGAGGATAATGTTTTTATGGTCTTATGCTTGTGAGGGTAGTTTTGAGAGGTTGAAGAATAAGCTAAACTTTGGCTATGATTGTGACGTTTCCTGAAGGCACTAATAGGTTTGTGGTCTACTGTGATGGGTCTCATGTGGGACTGTGTTATGTTTTGATACACCATGGAAAGGTGTTAGTGAAACACCAAAGAACGTAACCTTGTAAACAATTTTTGGTTTGGAGTATGATTGGCCAAGGTATGATTGGACAAGTCATTCGTATCCTTGGTCACGACTAGTACCCACCTTGACCTCCCTTTCATACCTTGATCAATCCATGAGGGTATCATACTATTTCCTATATGACATTACCTCTCCTTGGTCATAACCAATGCATACATATTGTATACTACTCAATCATATAGAGGGGAGCCTCAAACCAAGTGGACTATTATTGTCATGAGGGAATCTTATGAGTTAGGGGTGAGTCATACCCTTTGGATATGACTCAAAGGTCCCCACTCATACCCACAATAATATGACTGACCTAGGAGAAGCCTAGGGTATGAGTTAGGGTACCACTTATACCCGAGGGTACGATTGCTAAGAGAGTCATATAGGGAATTCATACCCCTAGATGGGGTCACCTTTTAGTTTTTAACTAAGGTCTTTGTGGTTATTTCCCTTGACTAAAACCCTAATCTCTCTCACTATATAAGGCATTGTAGCCTTCTAATCCCTTATTTTTCAAGACTCGAACACTCTAAAAGATTTTTGAAGAAAGATTGGAGGCTAGGGTTTAGAGGGAGCACATCTAGTGGCCAGAAGGAGAAAAGATTATTGGATTTTTATCTTCTTTAAGTCATGTATCTCTTCCCCTCATTAAATATAGCTAAACCCATGTATTTTAAACTTGGATTAGTAAGTTTACATGGTGGTTTTGAAATCAGATGAAAAGGGTTTTGTTTCCTATTAAAGTATGATGGTAAATCTTGCTTAGACTTATGTTTATATGTAATACTGATGATTAATTGCATATGTGGATGCCTATTTTATATGGTTTAACATGAGCATCTTGATTAACCCTAATCTTAAAGATTTCTACCCAAAAAATGGCCTTGCTAACGGTATGCACATTAAGGTATCTATGAAAATGTCTAAGTGAATTGTCTAGTCACATATTGGTGATAACATTAATGATTGAAAAATGATTTTGGAAAGGTATTGTGAGCCATGTATGTGTAATTGATGCCATTGTTGAATTAATGACTAATATAGGGTTGAATCCCCTAAACATGAAAATAAACTTAATGTGTGTATTAAGCCTAAATGTTGTGAGAATATGGTGTAAGCTTGCTAATGATATATGAATAATTATATGGTTCTTGAGAATCGTAAATGTACTTAATGATCAATGGAACAAAGGCATTTAATCTAGTGAAGTGATTAGTGGTTAAATAGTATTGTAAAGGTCAAATGTGTGTCTATGGAATCGGTCTATTGAATGTGAACGAGCCATGATATTGACTAGATAAATGTGAATACTTGTGGATGGTTGGTAAATACATTGTCGGCCCATGTATTGAGTCTCAATGATTGTAAATGCTTGGTAAATTATTGATATGAACCTTGTTACACATCTACTGGATTAGCTTATTGGTTTAAATGGGGTGATGGCCCTTTAAGTATGAATGATTGAAAATTGTTATTGTGTTGATGATTGCTTCCATGTAATTTGTTAAACTCTATCCATGTTGGTTTAATGGCTAATAAGAGAGGTTCAATTCCCTAAGCTTGAACTTGATATTGTATGTGGAACTAAAGTGTGGCATAGAAATGTTAATGAAGAATGGATAAGTTATTAAGGGTCTTGATGACCGCCAATTGAATTGAATGATGACGTGAATTGAGGTGTTGGCCTAGTAAAGTGTTTAATTAATAAATATTTCTATGAAGACCTTATGGTCCTGTGTGGGTCTTGGTGAACATGAATTGAATTGTATGATGAAATTTGTTAAGGTATCGGTCTATTAAAATAGTTGAGCAATAAAGGCTCCCATGAGGAATATGTGGTCATGTATCATGTTGAATTGGCCAAATGATCTAAAGCCTTTAAATGTGATATAAATTGTATAAGTGTAAATGCATGAACTAATGGATCAAGAGTTCAAATTACAACTAATAACGAAAGGAAATTTGAGTTCCTCTTCTAATGATATGACTAGTGATTTGAGTTCCTAGTCCTATGAAATGATGAGTGATTTGAGTCCCTCATTAAATGAAATGGCTAGTGATTTGAGCTCCTAGTTCGGTGATACGACTAGCAATTTGAGTTCCTAGTCTTAAGAGATCTATTTAGGTTAGAATACCTCGTTAAATGAAATGGCTAGTGATTTGAGTTCCTAGATCGGTGATACAAATAGTGATTCAAGTTCATAGTCTAATAAAATAAAATATCTAGTGATTCGAGTTCCTACACTGGTGTAACGACTAGTGCTTTGAGTTCCTAGTCCAATGAAATGAAACGACTAGTGATTCGAGTTTCTAGTCCAATGAAATGGAAATAAGATTGGTCAAATATGCTAACATGGTTAAAAGCTCTTCACTCTATATCTCATGAGTAAATGATTTGAGAATGCATGCTAAGTCATTTTCTCTTGTGGAATAATATGATCATGTTGAGTATGTCTATGTGTATGAGTATGTTCTTAAGAATGTGATTAAAGTTCTATACCTAATAAGAGTGGTTTGAACCTAAATGTGGAATATCGGAGTCCTCCACTTTATGTCTCATGACTGAAGAGTTCGAGAATGTTATTAAGTCTTGATATCTTATTGGCATGTGATAAGTATCTAAATGTAAGGATAAGTGTATCAATATGATAAAATATGATATTTCAACTTGTTGTTGAATGATTATGTTATTTATCCTTATCTTTGAGTTACATGATATAGATCCAACCGTTAACCATCTCAGGATTCTATGTCCCCATGCGACATAGGGACCAGGGCATTTTCTTCTTCTTTATCTACGCAGTGAATAGGTGTTCGAGTGGTTCAAGCATTATCCTTGAAGTGGTGAGCTTCCATTCTCTGAATGACCTACCTTTCATAGTCACGTTACTCTATATCATAGACTTGTATAGATTTGGTATAGGGATATTGTCAGGGCATATCTTGACATATAAGTTGATTTTGGCATTGTTAGAGGTCTTATGGATGGTTTTAGAATTAGGTATTTTGGCTGGACCATTAGTGTTAATTAAATATTAGTTATTTTCTAAGTATTAACTATTAGCCTTATATTTTTCCTATCTTAGTATAAGGTCAAAATTCACCTGACCCTTGTGGCTGTTGTGATGATGAATAGGTTAGGTTAATAGAGCGACCTCCAATTCATGTGGGCCTGAGGTGCCAATACGACATGCCCTAGTTTTGGGTCATGTCAAGTTAGTATCAGAGCCTAGGTTCATGGTTAGTTAGAAGTCCACAAAGCCATGTCAAGTAGACTCTCTTTTATGGGTGTGTAGCACGCCACACTTATAAGAGAGAGGCTATAAGGCATTTAGAAGTATTTCCCTTTCTTGTGTTTCAATCTCTAGCTATATAGAGTCTAAGGTCTTAGATTCCTCTAATTTCTACTTAATCACTTTCAAATCATGTATCATAGAAGATCTGAAATTCAAGAAAGCTCCTATGTCCCAACTAGGTGCAATATAGACAAAGCTTGTCTAAGTTCTAGGGTTCAAACCCAGTCAAAGGTTATGACATCTGACTATCCTTGTTGGGTTCTACTTATTCCTGCTAACCCCTCTGTTGGGGTTGATACTTCTCTTCAGTCACCTCCAAATGTCGAGTTCTATCGCTCCTTTGCTCAGTTGGCTCAAGTTGGTGAAAAGTGTTTTAGGAGAAAGTACTGGGCGATTCCTAGCCCTTATTCCATAACAAGTGCTCCCTACCTAAACCCATTAGGAGAAAGACGTCTTTAGATTTGTGATGCTCCTAGGGCATTGGGTGCCTATCATTAGGTCAGTGGGGCCCAAACTACATTTACTTATTCTTTTTATCAGTTTTACAGTTGATCATACCATGGTTATTGCAAGAAAGAAAAGGACCGGTGCTTTAAGTATGGCTAATTGGGTCACATGCAATGTGAGTGCCCTATAGTGGTTTACTCTTGGGTAAAGCAAATGATGTCTGTTACCACTTCTCTGGATCTATCACCCAGGGGTGCTGCTTCTATCTCTGACATTGGTTGGGGTCATCTTAATGCTCTTATGATACCTCAGGAGCTCGAGGCATTTTCTAATATTGGTGTAGGTATACTGGAAATTTTCTCTTATGATGTGTATTATTTTCTTACCCAAGGTTTACTCTTTCTTTTGTGACCTGAATGTGACTATGCATCTTGGTGTTGGTCCTGAGAGTCTATTAGTTCTTTTTCTATTTCTACCCCGGTAGGAGACTCTGTTGTTGTTAAAAGGGGTTTATAGGGGATGCATGGTATCTATCAGTGGTAGCCATCATCTTGTGAGCTTTTTAGAGTTGAATAAGATTGACTCTGATATTATTATGGGGATTGATTGGTTGTACTCTTATTATGCTTTCTTAGATTGTAGAACCCGTAGGGTTATGTTTAAATTCCCTAATGATCAGGTCATTGTATGGAAAGGTGGTTCCTTAATGCCTAAAGAGGGGTTCATTTCTTATCTCAAATCCTAAAAGTTAATTTCAATGGGGTTTTTGTGTCATTTGGTCCGAGATAAAGATTCTAACTCAGAAGAGTCTCCTCTAGCACTTGTTCCCATGCTTAATGAGCTTCATGTCATGTCTTTTGGTTGACCAATGCCACGGTGGCATTTATGCACTTGCTGAATTAAGTCTTCTGTCTATTCTTGGACATGGTTGTCGTTGTCTTTATTGATGACATCTTATCTTATTCTATGAGTGAGGCAGATCATGTAGATCACCTTCATACCGTGTTACGAACTTTGAAGGATCATCATTTGTATGCCTAGTTCCCCAAGTGTGAGGTTTGGTTGGAAGCCATAGCTTTTCTTATTCATGTTTTTTATCTCTTGTGAAGGGATCATAGTAGATCCCCCAAAGTTATGTGGTAGTGTGTCTTTTGGCGTTCGAACCTAAGGACTCCTCTTTTGGTAAGCTGTGTCGGGATGGGTCTTATTTGTGACCTAGGCGATTACTATGAAGCACTCCATACCTATGGTGTCATGTCTTTTCTGAGGGGTTTTCCTTGAGTGGCGTGAGTGGTTCTTGTTCTTTAGTTCCTCCATGACCCTTCTTGTGTTGGTTAGTGAATTAGGGAGCATGGTGATATTTTGAAATGAAGAATGTAGGATCCCCTTAGTGGGGAAGATTCTAGGCTTCCTTTTTAGGTATTGTCTGATAGGATATGTCGTTATCCTATTTGATAGTATGAGGTTGATATGGGTAAGGCGCTTGACCCTGATTTAGATCACCAAGTTTTAGAAAAATATGAATGTGATTCATCAGATATTGGAAACTGCTCAAAGTCATAAAAATTCCTATGTAGACCTGTGGCGTGTTGATGATTGCTTAATATTGAAGGTGTTTCCCCTAAAGGGAGAGATGCGAGTTGATAATAAGGGGTAGCTTAGTCTAAAGTACATTAGTCCCTACGTGATTGTGAAAAAGGTTGTCAATGTTGCCTATGAGTTGGAGTTGCCTTCGAGTATGAACTCTATTGACCTAATTTTCCATGTCTCTATGTTGCATAAATATGTAGGTGATCTTTTATTAGTCATGCCCTTAGATAACGTTGGTACTTAGGGTTCCATGTCTTGTGAAGAGATCCCGATGAGGATCTTGGATCGGTAAGTTTGTCGATTGCGAACGATAGAAGTTGATTGAGCAAAGGTTCTATGGAGGAACCAATAGTCTGAGGGAGCTACTTGGGAGGCAAAAGAGGACATAAAGTCCAAGTATCAGCAATTGTGTTTCTTTATAGAAGCATGTGATTGAGGTGTGTGTTGGTGTTCCTAACTTGGTTTATGTCCTTGATAGTCGATGGGTGAAATCCTGATGCTTATAATTGATTCATGTTTTCATTAGACAAGGGATAGAAATTTCAAATGCTTGAGTTGCTTTATATCTTTGAGAGTTGATGGGTATAAGCCCTTAAGTTTTGAATTGGTCGAGTGTCTTTGATAAATGATGGGTTTGAAATCCCAATGATCAATGAAATGAATGGTTGATTGATGATGATCATGATATGTGTTGGTCATATCTTTGTTATGTGCCTCGTTCTAACTTGTTTGGAATTTATTTGATATGTGATGATGTTTAACTTATGGTTATGCTTGCCTTGTCAGTGATTCACAAATGAATGATCATAAGTGGGGGAGAATGAATCACCCAAGAATGTGGCCTTGTAAAATTTTTGGTTTGGAGCATGATTGACCAATGTATGGCTGGAGAAGCCACTTATATCCTTGGTCACAACTCATACTCACCTTGCCCTCCCATTTGATACCTTGATCAATCCATGAGGGTATCATACTATTTCCTACCTCCCCTTGGTAGTAACTAATGCATATGAGTCATATATTACTCAACCGTATAGAGAGGAACCTCAAACCAATTGGACTATTTTTGTGACAAGTGAATCTTATAAGTTAGGCGTGAGTCGTACACTTTGGATACAACTCAAGGGTGCTCACTCGTACCCACAGTAGTATGGTTGACCTAGGAGAATCCTATTCATACCTGAGGATACGATTGCTAAGGGAATAATATGGGGGAGTCGTACCCCTAAATGGAGTCACTTTTCAGCTTTTAACCAAGGGCCTTGTGGCCATTTCGCTTTCCTAAAACCCTAAGCTCTCTCACTATATAAGGCATTATAGCCTCCTAAGCCCTTATTTGACAAGACTCAAACACTCTAAAACTGCCGATTGAATTGAATGATGACTTGAATTGAGGCATTGGCCTAATAAAGTGTTTAATCGATAGATACTTCCTTAAAGACCTTATGGTCCCATGTGGGTCTTGATGACAATGAATTGAATTATATGATGAAATATGTTAAGGTATCGGCCTATTAAGATGGTTGAGTAATGAAGGCTCCCATGAGGACCATGTTGTCATGTATCATGTTGAATTAGATAAATGAGCCAAATCCCTTAAATATTATATAAATTGTATAAGTGTAAATGCATAAAATAATGGATCAAGAGTTCAAATGGCGGCTAATAACGATGACCGATTCTGGTTCCTCATCTAATTATATGACTAGTGATTTGAGTTCCTAGTCCTATAAAATGGTAGGTGATTTGAGTTCCTCGTCAATTGATATAGCTAGTGATTCGAGTTCCTAGACCGGCGATATGACTAGCAATTCGATTTCCCTATTTGAAGAGATCTCTTGAGGTTAGAGTACATCACCAAATTAAATACCTAGTGATTCAAGTTCCTAGACCGGTGATGTGATTAGTTATTCAAGTTCCTAGTCCAATAAAATGAAACGGCTAGTGATCAAGTTCCTAGACCGGTAAAACAACTAGTGATTGGAGTTCCTAGTCCGATGAAATGAAATGACTAGTGTTCGAGTTCTTATTCAAATAAAATGACAATAAGATTGGTTAAATATGCTAACTTGGTTGAAAGCTCTTCACTCCATATCTCATGAATGAATGATTTGAGAATGTATGGTAAGTCATTTTCCTATATGACATGATATGATCATGTTATGTATGTCTATGTGTACAAGTAAGTGTTTGAGAAAGTGATTAAAGTTCTATGCCTAATAAGAATATTTTGAACCTAAGTGTGGAATATCGGAGTCCTCCATTTTATGTCTCATGATTGAAGATTTCAAGAATGTTGTCAAGTCTTGATATCTTGTTGGCATGTGATATGCATATATATGTAAGGATAAGTGTATAAATGTGATGGAATATGATATATTGTCTTGTTGAATGATGATGTTATTTATCCTTATCCTTCAGTTACATGCAAGCGCTCCAATTGTTAACTGTCTTCGAATGATATATCCCTACTCGACATAGGGACCAGAGCATCTTCTACTTCTTCTACACAGTAAACAGGTGTTCGAGAGGTTTGGGCATTGAACTTGAAGTGGTGAGCTTCCATACTCCAGAAGACATACCTTTCATAGTCACGTTACTCCATGTCATAAACTGATATAGATTTGGTACATGGCTATTATTGGGGACATGTCCCGACATATTAGTTGACTACATATCCCAACATATTAGTTGACTTTGGCATTGTTAGAGGTTTTGTGGATGAATAAAGACTTAGGTAGACCTTTGGATTTAATGAAATGTTAGTTATTGTTGAATTATTGACTATTAGCCTCAAATTTTTGCTATCTTATTATAAGGTCGGAATTTACCTGAACTTTGTGGTTGTTGTGATGATGAATAGGTTGGGTTAACGAGGCGACCTTCAATTTATGTGGGTTTGAGGTGCCCTTACAATATGCCCCTGATGTTTATTGTTTGCGAGAAAATATTTTGGCTGAGGCGCATGATTCATGTTATGTTGTACATCCTAATTTGACGAAAATATATCATGACCTCAAGAAGATATATTGGTGGAATTATGTGATGAGGGATATGGATAATTTTGTGGCCAATTGTATGGTGTATTATCAAGTGAAATTTGAGAACATAAGGCCTGGAACATTGTATTAAGAAATTGAATTTTCAGAATAGAAATGGGAAGTGATCAACATGGATTTCATTATCGGTCTTCCTTGGTCTCAAAATTAGTTGAATCAATTTGGGTCATCGTGGAAGGATGACAAAATCTGCTTATTTTTTTTCCAGTGAGGACTAACTTTTAGGGTGAGGATTATACAAGCTTGTGCCTCTAAGAGATTGTGAAGTTACATGGGGTACCCATTTCTATCATCTTTGATCATGGTACGTAGTTTTGATCTAACTTTTGGAGGTCATTTCGAAAATATTATTTTAACTACTGTTGTTCACCCACAGACTGATGGGCAAGCAGAGAAACTATTCAGATATTGGAGGATATGCTTCGTGCATGTGTGATTGACTATGGTGGTAGTTTTGTTTAGCATCTACCACTTTTATAGTTTGTTTATAATTATAGCTACCATTATATTATTGGAATGTCTCCATTTGAAGCATTGTATGGTAGGAGGTGTAGGTCCCCTATTGGGTGGTTCGAGATTGATGAGGTGGAGATGTTTGGCCAAGATTTGGTTCACCAAGCCATGGAAAAGGTGAAGGTGATTCGGGATAGGCTTAAGGCTGCCCAAAGTCGCCAAAAGTTCTATGCGGATGTGAGGCTAAGAGAGTTATAGTTTGAGGTTGGGGATAGGGTGTTCTTAAAAGTATCTCCCATGAAGGGAGTGATGCATTTTGGTAAGAAGGAAAAGCTCAATCTCCGGTATATTGGTCCTTACTTGGTATTGAGAAGGGTTTGTAAGGTATCATATGATTTGGAGTTTTCATCTAATTGGAACTCCATTCATTTAGTATTCTATGTTTCCTTATTGAGGAGGTGTATGGGTGATCCGTCTCAAATCGTTCCTAGAAAGATATTGTTATTTCATATTCCTTGTCTTATTAGGAAGTCCCAGTTGAGATTTTAGATTGGCAGGTTTGTCAGTTGTAGACCAAGGATGTAGCTTCAGTTAAGGTTCTATGGAGGAACCACGAGGTTGAAGAGGCTACTTGGAAAGCGAAAGAGGACATGAAGTCAAAGTATCTGTTCTTATTTTTTGCTCTGGAAATTTGTGCGGAAGGTATGCATTCTTCATCATACTTTTGTTTTCTCACTTAGTTAAGGAAAAAATTGATTTCCTTGCATCATTGTTTTCTAACTTCGTTAAAGTTTAGAGTTGGATTGATGGGTTGTAAATCATGCTTGTAATGCCTTGTTCCATCATTCGTCGATGGGTAATCCAAGTGGGAGAGAATTGAAACACCCTGGGTTTTGATCCTTAGAAAATTTCTTGAGTTTGAGCTTTTGTACATCATATGATTGGGGGTACTAGTCATATGATAGGGTATGGTTTATGTCCCTTAACTCGTATGCTGAAAAATGAGGTTTGGTTGGTTTCTGTCCAAGGTACAACGGACATAATACTAGTCGTATGTTAAAGTTACTAAAATTATAGTGCTGATCGTATGATGTCTTATGTCTATCCGAGATGATTCTATTCTACCTAAGGTACGATTCTAGGGTACTTGGCATATGCTTGTGTACAAGTTGGCGTTTGTGGTCATATGTTGGTCAGTGTTGGAGACCAAGTTGCTCCCTAGGGTATGAGTGGTAGGTACCACTCGTATATTAGGGTACGGTTTGGGTGGTGAAGTCGTACCCTCACGTAAAAATTTATACAACTTAAGTTGGGGGCTATTCTGGACATTTTCCCTCTTAACCCCTCATGACCCCACAACTTATAACACTTATGGGACATCATTTACCCTAGTTTCTAAATCAAAAAACTAGAAACACTCACAAATCTCTCTCAAACTCTTGGGTTAAGCAAAGGCTAGGGTTTCTTATAGGGTGGTCAATTAAGACTTTCAAGGGTAGTTTATCTCTGTCTTCGTTGTTATCTAAGTCATGTTACTCCTCCCCTATTTTTAGTTCAACTAAAGGCATGTTTTATGAATGGTTTTCATGGCATAATGGTGATATGGTTTTGGGTTTTAAACTATATGTTGGGGTTTTGGTTATTAATTGTTGATTTATGTTTTATCATGTTCTTACTTATGGTTTTCATATTATAATGGTGGTTTGTACATATGGTTTCATGGTAATGGTAAATTGGTACTTGGTTTTGGTTTTGAAATCTATTTGCCCTCAACATGTTTGTTGAAATACCTATAAGAAGGGTTTTGTCAGATTGCATGGCTTTTATTGAAACTGTTGCATTGTATTATTTGGTAATGGAACCTAAATTGGTTAAATGGTTTGAATGGTTAAATGGTAAGGACTTGGTGGCCATTGCTTTGATTTAAAACCTTGTGGGGTAAAGGGGAATGCCCCAAGTGAATATAATAATGGAACCTATGGGGTACATGGGAATCCCCTAAGTGATTGACTAGGGACATTGCTTGCAAGCTATAGTGGGTATGACGATACCACTTCTTATATCCTTGGTTAATAATATATGCAATTGGTGGTTTGGTTCTGTGCTATTGGTTTTAATTGGGCAATAATAGCAGGTTGTGATAGCTAAACGTGAAGGTGTGAGTCCAATGGATGGAAACTGGAAACTAATGTTTGACGACATGAGGATTGGTCATGTAGACCATATACTTGTAGCATACACGAGAATCCCCTAAGTCATTCTTGTATATAAGTATCATGGAGGACGAAGGGTACACGGGAATCCTCGACCCCTATGATCTCTTTAGTTCATGCGGCTACGCATACTGAGGCCCGTTTAGGGGTAAAACTTGACAGATATAGCCTGTGGGCGGCTCTAGGATGGTTAAGCTACACAAACCCAGGTTAATGGTTTTAAAGGAATGCTAAACCTAGTTCCCTTTCCCGATATGGATTATATATGTATATGTATGGTTGTACTTCCATGTGGTTATTTACTTGGTTTCAAATGTTGGTATTATTTTATCCTTATCCTGAGTACATGCTAGCATCCACCCGCTAACCCATCTTCGTGTGTTGTATCCCCATGGGATGCAGTACCCTCTTACTATTCCGACTACTCAGAGATTAGATTCGGGAACAACTTATGTTGGATTAAAGTAGTGAGCTTCCATACTCCTAAAGGCTCCATTTTAGGTAATGAATTTCTCTACATACTTTTGTCATCTCATAGACACTAGTTTTGGCTATGGTCGGGGACATATGCCGATCGAATATTGTTTTACTTTTGGATAGAGGCTTTGTATAACTACTATGGGTTGGTATGGGAGGTGTCGGTATGAGTGTCAGCCTTGGCATTGATATTTTTATTGGGGCTGACACCGTTGGAATGTATTTGATTTATGACTGTTATAATTTGTTATGTTATATATATTTAAATTCATCAAACATTGGGTGTAGGGTGGTTATAGTTAGGTATTGAGGTGGTTTTCGATCCTAGTTGGAATTGAGGGACCCGACACGACTAGCCTCTAGTTCGGGTCGTGTCACTAAGAGCCCAAAAATTAATTTCCTTGGGATGTCTGTGTCACCTGGATTGAGTTCAAGATTCTAATATTGAAGATCCTTCTTTGTTATCAGTCCCTGTAGTCAATGAGTTTCCTAAAGTGTTCCCTGGTGATCTTCCTGGCAACCCTCCTGATAGAGAAATTGATTAAGGATTGATTTTCTATCGAACACTCATCCTATCTCTATCCCTCCCTATAGAATGACTCTAGCTGAGTTGAAAGAACTCAAGGAGTAGTTGAAATATCTTCTGGATAAGGGTTTTATTCACCCTAATGTTTCCTCGTGTACTGCTCTTCATGCGTAAAAAGGATGGGGCCTTTCAGATGTGTATCGATTACTGCCAGTTAAATAAGGTGATAGTAAAGAATAATATCATGTTCCCAGAATAGATGATCTCTTTAACTAGCTTCAGTTGCTTAGTATTTTCTAAGATTAATCATCGGTCGGGTAACCACCAGTTGAAAATTAGGGAGGTAGATTATCCCTAAGACTATTTTTCATTCCTGGTATGGTAATTTAGAGTTTTTTGTGATGTCCTATGGTTTGAATAATGCTCCAGCGATATTCATGGGTCTTATGAATTGGGTATTCCTTTATTTTTTGGACATATTCATCATTGTGTTTATTGAAGACATCTTGGGGTATTCAAAAACTGAGGAGGATCATGCCAATCACCTTCGCAGAGTGTTCCAGACCCTTAAGGATCGATGTTTATAGGCTAAGTTTTCGAAGTGTGAGTTCTAGTTAAATGTTGTTACTTTTCTAGGTCATGTTATTTCTAGTGAGGGGATTATGGTGGATCCACAAAAAGTTGTGGTGGTTAAGAAATGTCCTAGACCCACAATTCCAATCGATATTCAGAGTTTCTTGGGTTTGGCCTTATATTATAGGAGGTTTGTAGAGAATTTCTCTTTCATTGATGCTCCGTTCACTAGATTGACTTAGAAAAAGGTGAAGTTTCTGTGGTCGGATGCTTGTAAGGATAGCTTTGAGATGTTGAAGGATAAGTTTACTTTTGCTCCTGTTTTGACAGTTCCCGAGGGTATTGATGGTTTCGTTGTTTATTGTGGTATGTCCCATGTGGGATTGGGTTTCATGTTGATGAAGCGGGGCAAGGTTGTGTTTTGCACCCAAGCGCACATTCAAGGATATGTGGTCTCACCAAGTAGTAAAGTTTTCCTTTAAAAGCCAAATATTGATCCCACAGGGACTTGTTTTAAAAACTATCAAATTCACGTGTAACGATTGAGATTGAAGTAGTGTGAACGTGACAACAAGAGTTTGACAATTATGATTTAAAAGTAAAATAAATAATATGGAAAAGTAAAAGTCTTCGACAATCAATAAATAGAAAGCCGGGGTTAAACCACTGCGAACAATCATACGAAGCTATTGAACTTTATTGGTTAGATTACTTATCTTGGTTGTTGATTCATGGGGTTGATTTTATGATCATGGTTCTCGATCCTCTAATCATCTATCTAACTTAGCCCCGCAACTACATTGGTGAGAGAGGATGTGAGAAATAAGCCAAATGCATTTATATTTCATCCCGTAGTGAATCAAATAAGGCTTCTAGAAATATCTCTGTCCTAGACGTTAATTCAAATCTCTTATTTTAAATAAGAATAAAAACCTTACTCTATTTACCCCATGTTCTATCCTCTTATTCCCGCTCTTGAGATAACAAAGATGACAATGGATGTAATCCAAGGGTATCTAATACTTAAAATAGTTATAACATGTATAAATAAACAGCCAAATATGATAAGCAGTCAAAACTAAATCACTTCAAAGCATTACTAATCGCGTTCTTGCCCTAACCCCGGAAAAGGGATTTTAGCCACTCATGGACATAACAGTGGTCACCATGGATCAATACCAGAAAAAATACATAAATAAATTAAAGTAAAAGAATAAATAGCCTAATTGAATTGTTTTCCATCCCTTTCAAAGTTTCAAAGTAGTCTAATGTGTTTAGCATCAACTTCAAGTGTCTTATTTATAGGAGGACAATTTGGCCATCCATGAATAGGGTCCGCGATGCACCTCTAATTCCCAGGGAATACGGTGTGTGGTACACCTCTCATTACCATAAGAAGGGTGTGAGACATTCCTCTCATTCCCTGGGACTAGGGTGTGCGATGTCCCTCCATCGTGGAGACACACTGGAAAGTCCTTTTGTAAGCCATCTTGGCTTCTAAACTTGTCTTGTGCATTTGTCCTTCCATCCTAAGCCTTCTAGTGTTGTTTCCACTTGATTTATATATTTTTAATCATCCATATATCATTATAATTAATTTACCAAGCATCCCATAGCATCAAACACCACAAATTAGAGCTCAAAACAACACACAATCCACAACGGTGAACTAGAAACTTAAGCTAAGAACTAATTTCGCCCTTTTAATCATTAGTTTAGTGTTTTGAATCATGGCTTCATTCAATTGACCCTTCAACAGGATAAAAAAGTTGTTCCACACATAATTACACAATAATAACATTAGTAACTCACTATACTCACTAGAATCCATAGATATCAACTAGACAAACACTTAGCTCAAGCTAGTAACACTAGTTTTTTCATTTGAACTCGAAGAAATCAAATTGAGTACAAACATGTTTGAACTACCCCTTGAACGTTGTAATTAAGTACTTAAAGACTTAAATTCTCAATTATATCCTTGTTGACACATTAAACAAGAAATTAGTCCTCAAAATAAAGATAAATAAGCCCGGATAATAACTCTAAGGTGCATAAATTCACCTTAGATCATCACCCCACACTTAAAGCCTTGTTCGTCCTCGAACAACTCTTTAATCTAAGAATCATAAGCTGAGGTAACTCCACACTTTTACTACAAGAAATACACTCAACCTAGTACTACAATGACTACACATAAAGCAAGTTTCTACACTAAACATTTTACAAACACAATTGACAGTTCAAGAATACTATTCCAAAACATCTTAGCCTTAAGAATTGACTCACCTAGTTGGAAAACTCATACTTATTGTCCAATAAAAGACATAATACAAATCACCCAACTATCATCAAGTATGTTCTCTCACATAAGAGAGTTACCTATAATCACTCACATAAATGCAATTTATTAGAAATTGGATACAAGAATCAAATTACGCTCACTCTCACCAAGAATTCACAAGTTACACAAGTTGAACCATAGGCTTTCACTTAGTCTAGTACTCCCCTAATATCAGAATGATAAAGATTAGGATAATATAGATCCTCAAGGGTTGTAATGTAGGCTAAGGGAAAGGTAGGAACTATTTTGGCCATGAATAGTGACTATCTTCCCTAAGCTCTTTAGTACATCAGACTTGTCATTCAACTCACCTTTAAAAACCAATTTCAACCACTTTTTTCTACCTCTTTGTTTTTTTTCCCATCTCATTAAGCTTATTCACATACACTATGGTGGGAGCATTGTCTATTAATTCATGATTCAATTTAACCCTTCTTCACACCCACTTTACATTATGCACCCTATGATAGCCACCCTCAACATAAGTGATTTGCCTTAGTTGAGGTGCACAATGTCCAAGGAGGACCAGGGCTAAAACAGATTCATTGCAACACAACTGGGCTAAAAAATAGAATTTCTTTAGCACAAATTTCTCTAACTCACAACCACAACACATCAATAGTACACACCAATAATTATTACATTGGGGCTTCACTTTCACCTTTCTCCTAAATAAATTTAAAATTCCTTAACTCAATTACTTTTCACACTAAAGCTCTTAGGATCTTTGGATCAAATTAAGGTCAATCAAAGAAGGGAATACAAGCTACATATGAGGCTACCAAAGAAACTAAGCTAAATACTCAATGGGGTTAACTAGGATGATGCACAAGGGTAGGTTAGAATAAAGGTATAAACATGGCTATCAAAAAAATGCCTATATCATCTCCTAAACCCACAGTCTTTATTTCGCTCTGCATATACACCAGGTAAGTTCTAGCTATCACATGCAACAAGGAATACACTAAGCCTCACACACACATGGCCCATGCTCAACTCAAGCAGGATCATTATATACTCTTAACCAAACAATCATATGAATTCATTATTATGCCAACAAGTACAAGAGTCATAATCAAGATCATAGGATATTTAAAAAGTAGTAATTCACACAATCAACATGCTTTACCAACTAAAAAACTTGCATCATACAATCAAATATAGTGCTAACAAAAACATCTCACTTATTCCAAACACAAAAAATTTAAAATTACTCTTAAAAATAAGAATTTCCCCACCCCACACTTAAAAATATACTTTATTCCCAAAGTGTACTTAAAAGTAGAGATAGAAATATTCGTTGAGGCCTCTAGGCCTAGCTAGTAGAATCTTTATACATCAGGGGGTCCAGGGACCCCACACTCAATCTTTTCTATTCTCCTTAACTCAGGGTTTCCGGTACTCAAACTTCCCATCAACCTGTGACTCAACCAAAACAACAACTAGTGAATTAAGAACTAAAATACTAAAAATAAAACATACCTTAACTTGGGTGTCCTCCTAAGCAACACTTGATTTAGTGTCACGGCATGACCTAAATCAACTTTTTCCTCAACCTTGAATATAAATTTCACTCCCAACCTCGCATCTATCTTTTTTATCCACTCATAGGGTGGTGGTCCAAAGATGAGTAAACTGAGTAATGGATGGTGCATGGTAAACCACTTGGCCTTAAAGTGAGGTATATGTTTTTGTTCCTTTCCTAATGGAAAATTAAGAATATAGGATTCCTGTTCCTCATCTTTACACTCTTATACTATTTTCGATAACTCTACAGATATGTCATCATATAAAAATAATATAGAAAAGTGGTTTGAAGTAGAACCAACCACACCCCGCTTCAAAATTTACACCATCAACAACGCACTCACTTTTATTCACCTTCTCAAGTTTAGTCTCAAGAGAAAAATGACAGCTGAATGGCTGAAATTCTTATATTTTTTCACAAATTGGCTAGTATCCTCCTGTGATTTTTTCTGCCTCTATGGAGATGGTGGTGATGGTATATCGTTAACCTATTCAGAACCTTTAGTTTTTGAGTACTCATACTTCCCGAAATGATCAACAACTTTGTCTGCAACCTATTGAAGAGTCAACTCTACATCTACCTTCTTAGCTATTTTTGGAGGTTTTCATTGAGTGCTTTACCATTCCTCAAAGTAATTTTCATTACTTCTTTCAGATGTTTAGTGTCACTTAGAAAACCACCTTTAGACGTGGAATTTTATGCCTCTTAAGAATTATTTGTCGATTTTTAAGTTCAGTAGCCAACTGTTCTTGGGTGGCCATAAACTTCTTTAACATCTCCTCTATGGTTCTAGGCTATGTGTTTTATTGTTACTGTTGAAACTGCTGCTTCTGGTTGTTCCAAGATTTAACTGGTAGCTAATTCTGCCACTTTTGATAGTAGGTGTTCCTATAATATAGTATTTAAGCACTGCCCACAAATATCACTGACTCGAGATTGGCAGCACTTATAGTTGAAGAATAACTACTATTGCCATAAACTTCACACCAACTTATTGTATGCTCCACAAATAGGATAGTATCAACCTCATATTTTAAAGGTCCACTCAAAATTTGTACAAAAATCCTCTTAATGGGGTCACCCCTGATGTAGGGTGTATTTATGCATTCTAGCGTCACTATTCTAGCCTTATTAGCCTTGTTTTAAGGATGATTCATGTAATATATGGGTGTATAATGATATAAATGTGTATCAAAGTGTTAAAGAATGTGTTTATGATGTTCAAAGTGAGTTTCAAACAAGTTTGTACCTAAAATATTTATTTGGAGTTCAACCCGAAAAATTAGCATTACTACCTTGAGCTAGGTGCTTATCTAGTTGATTCTGGTGGATTCTAATGTGTTTAAAGTATTAAAAATAGTTTTTATGTGTAATTATATTTGAAAAAACTATTTTATAATGCTCAATGGTCAATTTTATCAAGCCAAGAGTCAAAACAATGATTTAAAGATCAAAGTAAAATTAGCCTATGCTTAGCTCTTGTATCTAGTTCGTCGTGTTGGATGTTGTGTTATCTTAAGTTGTAAATTATTATGCTTAATGTTATAGGGTGATTTTTCAGTAGATTATGATGATACATGAAGGATATACAAGCTTCAAATCAAGTGGGAACAACTCAAAAAGGCTTGGAATGGCTAAAAGGAGGCACAATACACAGATTGACGTACTTTTGGACCCCTAGAATGTCTTTGGAACGTGTGGAATATAGGAGAGGAAAATTAACGTGTAAAAAACACTAATGGATTTAAAACAAGCCCAAAATAGTAACAAATAGGCACACGGTGTTCCGAAAGGCAATTATCCTGCAACGCGGGCTCATTTCGATGCTCTTGTGCCTTAGAAAAATTTTGAACAACAAATACCAAAGAGAGCTTGCGAGTAGAGTGCACAACATGATTTATTCCTATGGAATAGAGGGTGTAACACATGCTCAATTCCATAGTAATAGATGGTGCGACGTATGCTCCACTCCACACCTGGGTGTTCAAGATAATTTGACTCCTACACAGACTTGGCTTACCCTTATGCTAAATATACATATTGTATCACATTATTACACATCTTTTGACATATTTTGGAGATCAAGGGGATATTAAAAATTCATTATTCGGTTTTATTAATTTTATTTAATTCATACATGTTTTTAGTCATTAATTACAACCTTGTGATTATGATTATGACTAAGTGTGGCTAAACGCCCTCTTTCCAGGGTTGAAGCCAAGAATATGATTATTATTGCTATAGACTAGGTTTGTTTTCTTTTCTTATGAATATTGATTGTTTGTTTATTCTTATTATAAATATTTTAAGGATTCGTGACCCTTAGAATATATCCATTGTCAACCTTGTGAACTCGGGAGAGGGAATAGGGTAATAGAACATGGGAATAAGAAGAATATGGTTCTTGATTCTTTATAAAATAAAAACTTGAATTAGTATCTAGGACAGGGACATACTTAGATACCTTACTTGATTCATATGTAGGATGATATTTGTTAAGAACTTAAGTGAATTATTACATCCCTGCTCAACGATATAGGTGTAAGGCTCAACTTAGGTAATAGATTAGAGGTTGGGAAACCTTAATTGCGTAATTAACACTACGAATGAAAAACCAAGATAAGAAAGTAAGTGATTGAAATCCAAAACGCATAATATGATTGTTCAGAGTGATTCAACCCTGGATTTTCTCTTATTGATTGTCTCAAGATCTTTACTTTCTGCATTGTTTAGTTTCAATTTACAATTTCCAAACTCTTTATTTGGTTACTCTTGCTTTATTCAAATCTAAAGTGTGACCTAAAATCAAATCATTGCCAAATCTAGTCTCCGTGGGATCGATAACTCGGATTTCTTAAAGACCACTATATTACTTGGTAGACCACGTACACTTGCGTGTGCACTTGGGCACTGTCAAGTTTTTGGTGCCATTATTGAGGGCCTGTATTTTGGCAATTGTTTATTTTAGTTTTCCTTTTAGGTTTAACTGGTGTTTTTATGCTTGACCTTGGTTTTGTTCTTGCAGGAAATAGGTTTACAAGTTGATAAGCTAGCAAGGGATCGGCAGTTGGTTGAACCAAGCCCGAAACCCCAAGCTCGAAACCCGAACAACTTTACCATTAACGAATGAGAGAAGCAATCCTTCTCCCTAGAATTCCTCAAATCCAATAAGGCCAAGAGAATACTATTCATATAGATAATCAACAAGAAGCTGGTAGAAAGGTTAGGGAAGTGGCATTCCCACTTCAAATGAACTTGACTTCCCCAATTCAAAAACCGACAGCTGGGGAGAATTTCGAGTTAAAACACAATATGTGCAGCTTTTTATTAGCAGTGGATAGTTTGCAAGGCTTTCACATCAGTATCCACAAGTCCACTTGCAGACGTTCATTGGGCTTACTGATACATTCACTCTGACTGGGATGACTCTAGATTATTTGAGGCTAACACTATTTCCTCATTCACTTTTGGGGGAAGTGAAAAGGTTGTTAAAGGAGGATCCGAAGAATTCAGTTACTTCATAGGATGACTTAGCCAAAAAGTTCCTCATCAGATTTTTTCCATCAGGCAATTCTGCGAGACTTTATAGTGAGATAGTGAGCTTTAAATAGAAGCCTGATGAAAACCTCTATCATGCTTGGAAATGCTTCAAGGCTCTTCTTTGGGATTGTCCACATCACCAATAGTCAAATAAGGTACTTGCTCACACTTTTAGAGAAGCTCTTAATCACAATACAAAGATTTTGCTAGATTCATCCGTAGGTGGTCAAACGTTGGAACTAAATTATGATGAGTTATACACATTACTAAATGACATAGCACAAAGAAATACAGATTGACATTTAAATTCTTGTTGTGCCATAAAAAAAATTGCGGGTGCATTTGAGGTGGACCAATTCACAGCCTTATTAGCAAAGGTTTCTATACTACAGAATTTAATTAACACATAATTCAATAGAATGAAGTTAGGATCAGCATAACCTATAGCCATAGTCAATGCCATTCAACAAGCTGTAAATTGGTGTGAGGTATACAGAAATAGTGGTCATGCAGCAGCCATGGGTGCTTCAACTCTATAATTTATGATGTATGTAGGTAATGCTCAAAGGCTAAATTATGGAAATGCCTACAACATGAAGTGTTAAACTTAGACACCATGTCATCACTGGAACACCCCATAGCCTCAGGCCCAACAAACTCAGTAAACAAGCAGCACGGAGGAGATATTGAAATAGATGCTAGCTAATCAGATGCAGTTTGCTGCAGTCCTAAAAAATTTGCCAGTAGCTACTAGAAGTTTACATTTTTAAGTGGGGCAGAGTCAGAAGGCATTGAATACTAGGCCAAAAGGTAGGTTTCCAGCTGACATAGAAAATCTAAATCAGGTTATGGCAATCACCTTAAGAAGTGGTAAAGAGCTTCAAGGAGAATTTCCCAGGGCCACAAAGGAGGTAGATGCTGAGTTTCTGACCAAATAGGTTCCCAAAGAAGTTACTGAAAATTCAAGAAAGTTTGAGTACTTGACACCAAAAGTTGTTGAACCAGAAGTGAAGAAGACAATGCCATTTCCCTACCCTCAAAGGCAAATAAACGACAAGGAGGATGCCCTATTCAAAAAGTTCATTAATATATTTAAAGAACTTTATATTAACTTACCTTTGTTAGATGTTTTCCAGGGTATGCCCAAGTACACAAAGTACTTGAGTGATGTGGTGGCTAAAAATATAAAATTATAGGACGTTGGAGCTATAACACTCACTGAAGAGTATAGCGCTGTGATGACACATAAAATCCCTAAGAAATTGAGAGATCAGGGAAAGTTTGCTATGCCAATCCAATTTGGGAGTAAAGAATTCCATGCTTTGAGTGATTTAGGGGAGAGAATAAACTTGATGCCCCTATCATTATTCAAAATATTAGACTTTGGAGGGTGAAGACCATCCACCATTGTGTTGACATTGGCAGATGGGTCATCCATACATTTGAATAGAATAATTAAGGATGTCCTCATAAAGGTTGGTAAATTCATTATACCTGTTGACTTTATTGTCCTTGATTTTGAGGCAGATGAATAGCTACCAATCATCCTAGGGTGTCTATTTTTAGCAACTGGAGGAGTGTTAATTGATGTTAGAGAAGGTATGGTTAAAATGAGAGTAGAGGATAAAGAGGTGGTGTTTGATTTATACAAAGCACCCATAATTACGTCCCAAGTTAAAGCTTTATGTATGATCAATATTATTAAAGGGGACAAGTGTGGGGTCGCTAGTCCATAAAAGAACTCTTCAAACTACCTGATTGAGCCACCTAAGACTCTATCTTCTACGCCTGACATAATGGAAGTTGATGAGACAGAAAAGGCTAAAGTTAAAAAAACTTATTGCTCTTGAGAATTCACACATAAAAGGGGTAAAAAGGATTAGAAGATGGCCTCCAAGTGTGAGGAACAAGATGAAGGAATATGGTTGAGTTAAGTTGGGTCGTGCTTCGACACTACTTTAGGCACTGCTTGGGAGGCAACCCAAGTTAATTAGGTATATTTTATTTTTTTGTTTTTAACTTTTATTTCACGTAATTTTTGTTTTTGGTTGACTCATAGGTTAATGGGAAGTCTGAGTATAATAAACTTGAGCTAAGGAGCATGGAAAAAACTAAGTGTGGGGTCCCATGGATCTCCTTTATGCAAAAAGGTGTTGTTAGCTAGGCCTAGAGGTCTTAAGGAGTATTTCAATCTCTTACTTTTAAATTTACTTTGGGGACAAAGTAGATTTTTAAGTGTGGGATGGGGAAATTGCCAAATTTTGGCTCAATTTAAAAAATTTTAGGATAGAAATAAGTGAGATATTCTTATTGGTGCTATTTTTTACTACATGATGCAAGTGAGTTTGTGTATAAAAGCATGTTGATTGTGTAAACTACTATTTTTAATACTTTTTGGCTCATGTTAGTGACTCTTGTACTAGTTGGCTTAATTTTGAATTTATTTTATTGTTTGGTTAGGAGTCTATGATGATCCTATTGAGTTAAGCATGTGCCATATGTGATGTGAAATTTGTGTATATTCCGTGTTGCATTTGATATCTAGAACTTGCCCAGTGTGTGCATAAAGAAAAATAAATAATGTGGGTTTAGAAGATGATATAGGTTTTTCTTTGATAGCCTTGCTTTATACCTTCTGTTTGTCCTACCCTTGTTCTTTATCCTAGTAAACGCCTATTGAGCCTTTAGCTTTTTCTTTAGTAGCCTCATAAGTAGACTAATGCCCTTCTTTGATAGACCATAAATTGATCCAAAAAGCTCCTAAGTGCTTTAATGAAAAATTGAATTAGTGAGGAGTTTGAGAAATTGATGCCCCAAGATAATAGCTATTGGTGTATAATTGATGTATGGTGGATGGTTGTGGTATAATTTTTTTCTAAAAATATTGCCATGATTGTGAGAAAGAAAAAAATAGGAAAATTGATTCTTGTGGTAGTAAACTATGCGTCTACCAAGTGTTTGTCAAAATGCTTAAAAGAGATGGGGCAAAAACAAAAGGTATGGGAAGATGAAAAAGTGTAATTTAGTTGTTGGAGAGTGGTTTTAATTGCATAATGTAGTGTATTAAAGCACTTAGAGAGGTTAGTCACTACTCCCAAATAGTTCCTACCCGTCCCTTAGCCTACATTACAACTTGAAAAAGACCTATTCGATCCTATACTTTACATTCTAATATTAGTGGAGCATTACACTAAGTTCAAGCCTATGGTTCATTGTGTGTAACTTGTGAATTCTTTGTGAGAGTGAGCGTAATTGGATTCTTGTACCCATCATGTTTTAAATTACTTAATTATGAGTGATTATGGGTAACTCTCTTGTTGTGAGGGCACATATTTGATTAATATGGGTGATTTGGATGATGTCTTTAATTGAATGATCTGCATGAGTTTTCCAACTTGATGAGTCAAGTCTTGAGGCTAGGATATTTTGGAGTAGTGTTTATAAGCTTTCAATTGTGTTTGTAACATGCTTAGTATAGTACCGTGCATTCTATGTAGTCATTATAGTACTAGATTGAATGTATTGCATTTACTAGAAATGTAGAACCTCCATCTCATGAGGTTTCTAGTAAAGATTTGTTCGAGGATGAACAATGCTTTAAGTGTGGAGGGTGATGTTGGGTGTATTTATACATTCTAGCGTCACTATTCTAGCCTTATTAGCCTTGTTCATGATTCATGTGATATATAGGTGGATAATGAGATAAATGTGTATCATAGTGTCAAATCATGTGTTTATGATGTTCAAAGTGAGTTTCAAACAAGTTTGTACCTAAAAGATTCATTTAGAGTTCAAACCTAGAAAACTAGCATTACTAGCATGAGTTAGGTGCTTGTCTAGTTGATTCTGGTGAATTCTATTGTGTTTAAAGTGATTCAAATGGTTTTCATGTGTAATTATATATTAAATCACTTATTTATAATGCTCAAGGGTCAATTGTATCAAGCCAAGGGTCAAAATAATGAGTTAAGGATCAAAATAAAATTAGCCTATGCTTAGCTCATGTTTCTAGTTCATCGTGTTGGGTGTTGCGTTGTTTTGAGCTTCAAATTTTTGTGTTTAATGTTATAGGATTATTTTTTAATGGAATATGATGAGATATGGATGAAATAAAAGCTTCAAATCAAGTGTAAACAACTCAAAAAGGCTCATAATGGCTCAATGAAGGCACAATACACAGATTGACGCACTTTTGGATTACGATTATGACTATACGTGGCTAAAC
Source organism: Capsicum annuum (assembly GCF_002878395.1). NCBI lineage: Eukaryota > Viridiplantae > Streptophyta > Magnoliopsida > Solanales > Solanaceae > Capsicum > Capsicum annuum. Next base: position 56,628,015 of record NC_061113.1, on the reverse strand, counting down.
GCCCTCTTTCTGGGGTTGAATACAAGAACATGATTATTATTTCTATGTATTAAGATTGTTTTCTTTGCTTAACAATATCAGTTGTTTGTTTATGCTTGTTATAACTATCTTAAGGATCCGTGACCGAATACATCCATTGTCAACCTTGTGAACTCAGGAGAGGGAATAGGGCGATAGAATACGGGAATCAGCAGAGTATGATTCTTGATTCTTTATAAAATAAGAAACTTGAATTATTATCTAGGATAGGGACATACATAGATAGCCTACTTGATTCATATGTAGAATTATATTTGTTAAGAACTTAAGTGAATTATTACATCCCCGCTGAACAATGTAGGTGTAAGGTTTAGCTTAGGCAATAGATTAGATGTTGGAAAACGATAATCGTGCAATTAACCCAATGAATCAACAACCAAGGTATCTAAGTTAATGATTGAAATCCAAATACATAATATGATTGTTCATACTGCTTCAACCCTGGGTTTTCTATTATTGATTCTTTCCAGATCTTTACTTTCCAAATTATTTAGTTTCAATCTACAATTTCCAAACTCTTTATTTGGTTACTCTCGCATCAATTGAATCTAAAGTATGAACTAAAATTAAATCGTTGCCAAATCTAGTCTCTTTGGGATCGATAACTCGACTTTCTTGAAGGCCACTATATTACTTGGTAGACCACATATACTTGAGTGTGCACTTGGGTACTGTCAACCCACAAAAACAACAAGAGTTGTCGTCACTCGAAAACTATCTATCCCAGGCTGACATAACAATAAATGTGAGAAAAAAGTAAAAAAAAAATTAATAAACTATGTACAACTCAATATAGCTAAACTAAAATAAGATAGTTGCCAATTTATAAGTCCCCGACAATGAATCCAAAAACTTGTTGCGCACACGCAAGTGTATGTGGTCTCACCAAGTTGTAAAGTAGCCCTTTAGAGACCAAGTATTGATACCAAAGGGACTTGTTTTAAAAACTATCGAATTCAAGTTTAACAAGAGTTTGAGAATTATGATTTAAAAGTAAAATAAAAATTGCAGAAAAGTAAAAGTATTGGACAATCAATGAAGAGAAACCTGGGGTTAAAGCTATGTGAACAATCATACTAAGCTATTGAACTTCATTTATTAGATTAATTATCATGGTTATTGATTCACAGGGTTGATTTTATGATCATGGTCTCTCAAGCCTCTAATCACCTATCTAACTTAGCCCCACAACTACATCATTGAGCGAGGATGTGAGAACTAAGCTAAACATATTTATATTTCATCCCGTAGTGAACCAAATAAGGATCCTAGGTATATATTTATCATAGACGCTAATTCAAATCCCTTATTTTACAAAAGAATAATAACTTTACTCTATTTAACCCTACGTTCTATCCTTTTATTCCCTCTCTTGAGCTTATAAAGGTGATAATAGATGTATTCTAAGGGTAGATAATCCTTAAAATATTTATAAAAATAATAAATAAACAATAAAAAATGATAATAAAAAAAACAAATCAATTCAAAGCAATAGTACTCATGTTCTTGGCCCTGACCCTGAAAAAGGGCTTTTCGCCACTCATGGACATAACCATAATCACCATGGATAAATTCCAGATAAAATCCATAAATAAAATAAACTAAAAGAATAAAAACCCTAATTTAAGTGTTTACCATCCCCTCTCCAAGTTTCAAAGTCGTCCAAGGTGTTTAGCATCAAGTTCAAGTGTCCAATTTATAGGAGGATAATTTGTCTGTCCATTGAATAGGGTACGCATTGCACCTCACATTCCCAGGGAATAGGGTGTGTGGAACACCTATAATTCCCATTTAGTAGGGTGCACAAATCACCTCTAAATCTAAGGTACTAGGGTGAGAGATGCCCCTCTATCATGGGGACACACTGGAAAGTCCTTTTGCAAACCATCTTGGCTTCTAAACTTGTCTGGTGCATTTGTCCTTCCATCCCAAGCCTTGTGGTGTTTTTTCCACTTGATTTTTAGATAGTGCATCATCCATTTAGAATAATAATCAAATCACCAAGCATACTATAGGATGAAACACCACGAATTAGAGCTCAAAACAACACACATTCCACAACGTTGAACTAGAAACTTAAGCTAAGAACTAGTTTTGCCCTTTTAATCTTTAATTTAGTTTTTCGATGCTTGGATTGATTCAATTGAACTTTTAACACTATAAGAAAGTTATTCAACACATAATTAAAAATTTATACCATTAGGAACTCACTACACCTACTAGAATCCATAGAGATCAACTAGATAAACACCTAACTCAAGCTCGTAACACTAGTTTTCTCATTTGAACTCTAAGCGACCGAATTGAATACAAACTTATTTGAAATACACCTTAAGCATTGTAATTAAGTACTTAAATACGTAGATGCTAAATTATATGTTTATTTACATATTAAACACACAAGTAGTCCTCAAAGCAAAGATAAACAAGCCCGGATAACAATTCTATGGTGCATAAATTCACCTCAAATCATTGTAGCATATGCTCCTAAGCAGTTGAAGGTGCATAAGAAGAACTATCTGACTCATGATTTAGAGTTGCTGGCTGTGTATCTTCTTTAAAGATTTAGTGCCATTACCTGCATAGGGTTCATGTTGACATCTTCTAAAACCAAAAAAGTTTGCAATATGTGTTCACCCAGAATGAGTTAAATCTTAAGAAAAGGAGATAGATTGGGTTGCTCAAAGACTATGATATAAGTCTTCATTATCACCCAGATAAAGCTAATGTGATTGTCGATGATCTTAGAAGTTTATCCATAGGGAGATTATCTCATATTGATAAAAAGAAGTAAGGATTGGTGAAAGATACTCACCAGTTGGCTAATCTTAGAGTTCGTCTCTTAGACTCTGAGGATGGTGGTGTGATTGTTCAAGAGATGTTGAAGTTATCTCTTGGTGCTTAGGTGAAGGATAAATAGATTTTTAATCCAATTTTATGCAGGTCTAGGGTGATAGGGTTCAACAGAAGGTCCTGAATTTTAAGATTAGTGGTGATGGTATCTTGAGGTACCGAGGCAAACTGTGTGTTCTTGATGTTGATGGGCTGTGAGAAAGGATCTTGACTGAGGCTTATAAATCAAGGTAAACTATTCATCCTGGTTCAATAAAGATATACCATGACTTGAAGGAGTTATATTTATGGAGTAGCATGAAAAGGGATATGGAAAATTTGTGGCCAAGTGTATGTTCTGTCAGCAAGTGAAGATAGAGCAATAAGGCTCAGTGTTTTGTCTCAAGAGATTGAGTTGATTGTGTGTAAATGGGAAGTGATTAATATGGATTTCATTGTCGGTATTCCATAATTTTTCCATCAGTTTTATTAAATTTGGGTCATCGTGGATTGGATGACTGAATTTGCTTACTTTTTGCTAGTAAAGACTAATTATTCTAAAGGATTATGCTATGCTCTTCATTTAGAAGATCGAGAAGTTGCATGGTGCGTCTATCTCTATTATATCTATTCATGGTACGTAATTTATGTCTTACTTTTGGTGCTCATTTCAGAAAGGTTTGGCGACAAAGGTGAACCTTAGAACTATTTTTCATCCTTAAATGGATGGTTAAGAAGAGAGAATAATTCAAACTTCAGAAGATATGCTAATTTTTTGTGTGCTTGATTTTTGTGGTAGCTGGGTTGATTATTTTTTCTATCAGTGAGTTTGCATATAATACTAACTTTCACTCTAGCATTAGGATGGCTCCTTTCAGGGCCCTTTATAGTAGGAGATGTATCTCTCCTATTGGTTGGTTTGAGGTTGGATAATAGGTTATTCAGTCCGGACTTGGTTCTCCAATCCATGGAAAAGGTGAAGGTGATTCGAGATAGACATATGACAGCCCAAGGTCGCTAAAAGTCCAATACAGAATATGAGGCAAATGGAATTGTAGATTGATGTGTATGATTTGGTGTTCTTAAACATATCTCCCAAGAAGGGAGTGATTTGGTTTGGAAAAAAAGGAAAGCTCAGTCCCTGCTATATTAGCCCTTATTGTATTTTGAGGCAAGTGGGAAATATGGCTTATGAATCAAAATTGCCTTTTAGTTTGGGTTCCATTCATTAGTTGTTTCATTTTTTTATGTTAAAAGGTGTGTGGGTGATCCCTCATTGATTGTTCCTTTGGAGAATGTTGGTGTTTCGGATTCCTTATCTTATGAAGAAGTCCCAGTTGATATTTTGGATAGGCAAGTCCGTCTTTTGATGACTAAGAATGTAGCTTCGGTAAAGGTTCTATAGAGGAATCATTTGGCTGAATAAGCTACTTAGGAAGCTGAAGAAGACATGAAGTTCAAATATCCATTCTTGTTTCCCGCTTGGATAATCGTTCTTTAGGAATGTGTGTTCCTTAATATCTTTGTTTTCAGCCTTTGTTGAAGGAAAGTAAAATTGGGTTTTTTATAAAAATTGTGCTAATAAATGCCCTAACTTTTCATTAGGGACAAATGATCCTAATGGGGGACAATGTAACACCCTAAATTTTTGGTCCCTGGAAAATCCTTAATCTTTGACCTTACTGCCTAAGCGACGCTCATGCTACAGTCGTATGATGTCTATATGGGTTGTAAGACCCTAATCGTAGGGTGACCAGTGAAGATTTCCTTTCTTTTTGTCTTGGCCACTAGTTGTTCCAAACAAGTCATATGGACTCTCTACGGGTCGTAGTGTCCCTTCTGAAATAAAACTAGTGTGATGGCCAAAGTTTTTTCTCCGGGTACAATTTGGCTCCTACGAGTCATATGGTCTGTACACGAGTCGTAGTGTACGACTTATAAGGTAACTGGTAAAGGGTCCCTAAGCTATTTTCTTGACTACAACTCATGGTGATGAGTCATAATGTGTCTTAATGAGTCATAAGGTAACTCGTGGTCACTGACGACCATTTTTCATCTTTTAATTAAAGGCACTTTGGACATTTACCCGCTTCCCGGATCTTAACCCACGACTTAAAACCCCTTTAGGATATCATTATCACCCCAAAACAAATCAAAATAACTTCTAAAACTCTCTCAAATCTCCAAGATCAAGAACATTTAGGGTTTCCATAAAGTTGGTTAATTAGGGCTCTCAAGGGCGATTTCTCTCCATAGTAGTGATGCTTTCAGGAATGTTACTCTTCCCCAAATCTTTTTTTATGAAAAAACATGAGTTTAAAATGGTTTATTTGTATGGATTTGAATATGGGGTTATTAAAGAGTTTGAGGGTTTTGCGATAGTTGATCCTTAAATTGTTTTCCCATGGTTTTGATGAGTTTTTCATGCTTTAAATTTAATGTTTTGAACTAATTGGTGCATGGGTATGGGAATTGGAATGGTGGTTGAGGTATTCCCCCAAATTGAGATTTTGGACTTGAAAATTGGTTTTGACTAATTTTTTCCCTCAACCCACTTGTGTAAGTGGCCTTGAATCATGCAATTGTTATTTGGTTTGACTTACTCATTTATACAATCGCATTACATAAATAATTAAATAAATGAACATGGATTTTGAAGACCTTGTTGGCTATGTTTTGATCTAATGAACAAAAGGGGCCGAGGCATTTCCCTAACATTGATATCATAAACTAAAAGAGGTGGAGGCATTCCTCCTATATTGATTTAATGGACAAAAAGATTTAAGGCATTCCCCCAAGTTAATTGAATTTTGATAGAATAAGTATAAGTTTGCAATCTAAATGGTATGATGATACCTATGGTGTGCTTTAGTGTATAATTCCTTAGTTAATGAATGGTAATGTGAAACTTGTTTTATTGGGGCTTAATGGGGGTTATGTATCTAAGCTGTGAAGGTGTGAGTCCTAGAGGACTGATACTGGAAACTCACATTTGCTGACGTAGGTTTGGTCTTGATAACTATGTACATGGTTCACAATACTGATATATATTTGTATTTAGGATTGATGTGGGGTTAGGGAATTCCTTGGTCTTCCTTGATACCTTTGATTCATAGGTCTAACATGCATTGGGACCCTTTTAGCAGGAGATCTTAACCCATATAGCCCGGGGGTGCCTATTTATAATAGTTGAGCTACAAGTCCAGGCTAATGTTTTATTATTATGCTAAACATTATTCCCTACCCCAAGATCTATTATATAAATGTATGCATGAATGTGAACATGTACATTGAGTTTGAAATTGAACTTACGATTGGTATTACTTTATTATTATACTAGTGGTTACCCCACTAACTATCCACAAATGTTGTATCCCCATGCGATGCAGGGTCTGAAGGCACTTCTACTCTTATTGTGCACTGATAGGTGATTCCATAGTTGTTCGCATGTTAGCTTGAAGTGGTGAGCCTCTTTCTTCAAAAAGGCCCATTATTTCTTAGTTTAGTATGTCATAGACTAATTACTTTTGGGACTCATTTTTGCAACCGCAGGAGCATATCCCAACTTAGGTTAATGATTGGTATTGTTTAGAGGCTTTGTGGATTGCTATGGTCAGGTTGGTTGTTGCTATTGTCAAATTCTTTTGAGCTTATACTTTTTTATCTTGTTATATATTCAGAATTCATCCGCTACTAGGTGTGTTGTGTTAGTTTTAACTAGGCAACGGGGGTGGTCTCCGGTCCTCAGCGAACTTATGATACCCGTTATGTCTAGGCCCTGGTTTGGTCATGACAGTTTGATATTAATTTAAGATTTTGATTCATTCTTATTATTTGTTAGAATATATATATGCTTTTAATTTTTAATTCTATGTGTGTTTTTACAATCATGAGCAGCTAAACCCCATAACTAGGGTTGTGGGAACCCTGATAGATTAAAAAAATACAGGAAGTTCAAAGTCATTCTAAATTGGTGTTCATGCATGCATTGTGGTTTTCTTCGCTTTGATTGCTTTCCTAATAATTGAAAATGTTATGAACTTAGTTATATTCGATACTAACTCTCGAGAGAGGTATATATTGGGAAAATAAAATGACAACACTAATTTAAAGGTATCAACCTTCATCTAATTAACTTATGACCAAGAAGAGATAGTTGATCTATTATCCAGAACAAGGGTTCAAAATGCGACACTCTGAGACTGAGAAGAGATTAGTCAAATTCACCCAAACCAAGGTCGAGAGTTGGTTAAAGTTATACATAACTTGTTACATTTTCCAATCAAGGCACCGAGATATTTTGATGAGCATGATAAGTCTGTGGAGTTAAGAAATCAGGGGGAACACAATCATAGTAATCATCTCATATTGATAACAACCTTATTTGCAAAAACTATTACTGTTACTATTGTTCTTACAAAACCCCTTATTTACTCTCTACACTTTACAATCTCGTTAGCAAACTCGTAATAGATTTTTGTCGTATTACCTGTAGGTCAACCCCAACCTTGTTGGTTTTTATATTTGACAAATAACTGTGTTATACTTTTAGGAGGTGTAATTTGGGTGATATCAGAAGCCAACTAACATGAGGGTGGTTTTGGTAATAAACATTCTTGATGATCCTAGAATCCAACCTTATGGCCACCTTGATAAATTCTGAGTAATCAAGTTCCCCACGTCGTGTCACGACATTAAATTATGCACTACTTGGGAAACAATCCACTATGTCTTGTTATTTCTACATTATTGATAATTCGTGTTATTCTGATTGACATCAGAACTACAGAGCTAAGCTTTCACTGGTTTGTAACTTTATCTCTTGCCTTATGGTGGCCTAGTACATTAGGAAAAATGTATTCTTATTCAATTGGGGTAGGGATACTTGTGTCTCTAGATGTTCACTTTGTGTTTTTGTTGTTGTGTCTGTTTTACCAGGACTGTGTTATCATAGCAAAGCCTACATATTTAGGTATCATGTTGTGTCTATGATATTCGTTATGTTTTGTAATGTTTGACTAGAATAAAAATAAGGAACCTTAGTGCAGTCTAATTTTTGTGTTTTTATGTGTTTAATTATACGCCTCCAAAAAAATTTGAATTATGTGTTGTGAGTATATGTTGTTGTGACCACTTTTGAATCTTATTATGACATTTTTATTAGGGAGAAAATAATCAATGCTTAGCATTGATGAACCGAGTAAGTAGTAGTTGATAACGTAACCATGTACCATATGTGTAAGGCATTTACCTAGTTTACTTTGTGCATTTAATATAAAATATGTCCGGTTGATCTTACTTAGGTTGTAGGATAGTTGGTTGGGACATGCTCATTATCCATGTTTGAATAAGTCCACTCTTATCCTAAAAGGCCGAGCAAATTAGAACAAGTATCCCTTGATCCCTCATTTGAGCCTAAATTGACTTATTTTTTTGTTTTAACCGTTTCACCTTCTCGTTTAACTATAATGAACATGTTCGGGCCCTGATCCCTACTTGTACACTGTGTACCTAATCTCAAACAAATTTTCTAAATTTGAGGGTGGCTATCATAGGGGTGGGTAGTTGAAGATAGTTATGAAGAAGGGTGTTGAATAAAAAAAAAAAAGAAAGTAGGATTGGGTGTGGTAGACAAGAGAAAAAAATGAGAAAACAATAAGTGAATAAATGCAAACAATGAAATAAACCAAACCCAATCTGGATAAGCAATAAAGGAGAAAAAAGAGAGAGCAAAAGAAGTATGGTTAATTAGTGGAGCCAATAATGTACCTGTACAATCAAGGAGGGTGAGTGTGTATGTCCCATATATACAATACCTACCCCAAGCCAACATTACAAGCCTAGAAAAGTCCTATAGTGATCCCAGTCCAATTGTCTGAAAAACTAAGGTAAAGAAAATAATGGCAAGTCGATGGTATTTATACATAATATTTGAACTTCTTTTGAGAGTGTGAGTGTTTTTATGTAGTCCCTACACTGACATGCATGATGATACTACGGGATATGGGATTTCCTTGCTATGAGGGTACATGAGTTATGTTGTTAATTACTTATTTTGGGTAGTGTCAGTTGCAAACATGCTTGGTTGTTACTTGCTAATCTAATGACATCATGTCATGACCCAATTTCTGAGTCTTGATGGAACCTACCACATTGATAACGCTGAACTTACACCATAATTTAGTGCAAGGCGGTCGTCGTCAATATATTTTCCCAACTTTGGAGTTGGGGTTGAATCCACAGGGAACAATGTAAGTGGCGATTAAATCAATTTGAAACTATAGCTACAAGATAAATTCAAACAATTGGCACAAAAAAAAAAAAGTAAAGTGGGGGTCTGAGTTTAATACGTAATTATTTGTCACTTTGATTTCGATGTTTGTGACCAAGATTTTATGAAATAACTAGAATTATGTTCACTAGGGCTTATGGTACATGACAAATGCTAAAATTTACTCAAGATTCTCACGGTAGTTAGGATGACAAGCTATCTTTATCGATGGTATGCTCAAATGTCTCTCGACCTATTCAAGCGTCTAATTTTCTAATCCTCTTGGACTTAGAGAATCACTTATCACTACACAGATTTTACCTCAGGTTAACCAAACTTGTTATAGCGCTGATTATTAAACGAAGCCTTTTCGAGTACCTGTGGATAACTCACTTCCTACTTTTTATGATTTCTTTCTCAAGCAAACCAAAGTAGGTATGCCTATTGTTTGCATCCAACAAACATAAATTACAGTCTCAGAATTATCAAGAAATCTTAACACCTATTAAACCTTGAATAATTAATTTAACACTTTATCATAACCTAACCCTAGATTCCATAATCCAGGTTACAGGAGTTTAGCTACTCATGATGCAAGAAACAGCATGTAATTTGCATTCATAACTGAAAGGATTAACATACAATGATGAATGGAATCGAAAGTGAACTTGTATTTGAATCACAAGGCAAAAACACCAAAAATATTATGCTTGATATAGAGAGAGAAAAAATATTGTATGTTCTCTTCTCAATGGATATCTAATTCTGTATGATGCCCCCTATAGAGAATAAAAACAACCATTTTTATAAGTTCCTCCATGTAGTAAAACCTAAAAACTATGCCTTAAATAGATAGATCTATATATGGAAGCAAATCTCAAGTTTCAGATTTTTTTTCTCGAAATAGACGATGCCATTTCTGACGGCTTATCAGACATCTGACGGCTTTTGCAGAATGTCTTCAAAGCTTCCAGTATAATAGCTTCTTCTGCTTTTCATGACGGCAAAATTTGACGGTGTGTCAAATATGTGATGGCATGTGAGAAATGTCATCACATCCTCAGTGGAAATCATCATGTTCTACTTTGAGTTGATGAAAATTTTGATGCCTTGTCAAATTTGTGATGGTGCTACAGAAATGTCATCACACTTCACTTCAATTCTTCAACTTCTGTCTAAGATTGGCGACAATTATGATAGCCTTTCACATGTCTGACGGTGCTTGAAAGATTTCGTCAGCTACATTTCATCTTATTTGCACCATATTTCAACTGATTTTGTTCTTGTTTCCTTTAGTTTCCTCCCCGATCACTTACATCTGCATTAAAACAATAAAAATAATCAAAAATAACAAAAGTTACTTAAGACTTCACAATTATTTAGAGTTAAAAGCCTCATATGTGTTAGCATCTGCTCACACATCAACACCCTCAACTTAAAATAATTGTTTGTCCTCAAGCAACCAAAATACAACACTACGATGCTTAACCAAGAAATAAATAAGATACCCATGGCAGTTTATTTTCAATTTTAGCTCAAAACACATGGCACTCTCCAAGTTCAATTACTTATAAACCCAACTATGTTTATAAATGAAGATCCACAATGTAATACAAAGGAATGTGATAGGATCCGTCTGCTAGCTGCAAAACCATAGTACCCGAGCTAGGATTTCCCAAGCCTAATGTGATAAATAGAGATAGGGGCATAAAATTTATGCTCTCCCCTAAGTCACTCAGTGCATGAACCACTTTACTCCCAATTTGTATAAGGAGAGTAAACTTCTCTGGATCTCTCAATTTTTTAGGGTTTTCTATTTTATTACAGTGCTACACTCTTTAGTGAGTTTTATCACCCCCATATCGTGAAATTTCAACTTATTATCAACCACATCCCTAAGTACCTTGCATACTTGGGCATACCCTACAAAATATCTAACAAAGTTTAGCTAATGTGAAGATATTTGAATGTATTAAAGAACCTCTTAAACATTGCATCCTCCTTTGCTTTAATCTGCCTCTGACAAAAGGGTAGTAACGGTGTCTTCTTCACTTCTTTTGCAACAACTTTTTCTATCAAGTACTCAGACTTTCTTGATTTTTCAAAAACTTCTTCATTTACCTGTTCAGTCACCATATCAGCATCTACCTCCTTAGTTATCTTTGGAGGTTCTCCTTGAAGCTCTATACCACTCCTTAAGGTGATTGTCATAACTTGTTTTGGATTCTCTGTATCTATTGGCAGACCACCTTGAGTCCTAGTAATCAATACTTTCTGCAACTCTAAACTTCTCTGAGCCAATTGAAAATTTTTTAAGTCTGTAGTAAATGGTGTCTAGTTAGCTAAGAGTTGTTTCATCATATCCTTCATATTGCTAGTTGACTGATTTCCTTGTGCCTATGGTTGTTGAATTTGTTGTTGTTATGCATTCCAAGGCTAAGTCTTCCACTTTATATTTAGGCATTACCATAATTTGACCTTTGATCATTTCCTACATACATCACTAATTCTGGATTTAAAGCACACATGAAAGCTATATGGCTGTTATTCCCATAGATTTCACACCTACCTGCAGCTTGTTGGATGGTATTGACTGTGGTTGAAGGTCATGGAGCTCCCAATTTTAGGCTACTAAACTAAGTGTTTATCATATTCTGCAATGTTGCAACCTGAGCTAATAAGGCAGTCAACTAGTCTACCTCCAATACACCCGCAATTATTTTTATCGCACTTCTAGAATCTAAATGTCATTTGGGATTTCCTTCTGCTATGGGGTTCAATAATGTGTACAGCTCATCATAAGTCAGCTCAAGCACTTGACCACCTGTGGATAAATCTAGCAAAATCTAGTATTGTGATCAATTTCTTGTACAAAAGTATGAGCAAGTACCTCATTGGATTGTTAGTGATGTAGAAAATCTTAAAGAAGGTCCTTGAAGCATTCCCAAATGTGACATAGATTTTCATCAAGCTTCTATTTGAAGCTCATTATCTCACTGTGGAGTCTCGCAGTTTTTCCAGATGGAAAAAATTTGATAAGGAACTTTCTGGCTAAGTCATCCCATAATGTGATTGAATTGGCTGGTTTCGCATTCTACCACCTTTTATCTTCCCCCAATAGTGAATGCGGAAAAAGTGTCAGCCTTACATAATTTGTATTTAACCCAGTCAGAATAAATATGTTAGCAATGAAAGTATGTAAGTGGACTTGTGGATCCTCATGTAAAAGCCCTACAAATTGTCCACTACTAATAAAAATCTAGACCATGTTGTGATTTAACTCAAAATTTGCCCCAGAAGCCGGTCTTTGAATTAGGGAAGTCAAGTTCATCGGAAGTGGGAGTAGCACTTCCCTAACTGTCCTGCGTGCTTGTTATTTTGTAGCCATTATAGCAGGATCATCTTTGTCTTCTACAATTTGAGGAATTTGGGGGAGACAGATTGTGTCTCCCTTTCATTGATGGAAGTGTTTTTCAGGTTTGAGGCTTGGTTCAACCAAATCCCTATCCCTTGCCATCTTTTTAACCTTAAAACCTATTTCCTGAAATCACAAAACCAAGATCAAGCATAAAAACACCAAATAAATCTAAAAGTAAAAATAAAATAAACAATTTCCAAATAACAAGTCCCCGACAACTGCACAAAAAACTTGACAGCGCACACGCAAGTGTACGTGGTCTACCAAGTAGTAAAGTGGCCTTCAAGAATCCAAGTATCGATCCCATAGGGGCTTGTGTTGACAACTACCTAATTCTAGTTTTAAAATTGAGAAAAAGTAAACAATAATGTTTTAGAATTGAAAACTAAAAAGAAACTAAACTAAAGATAAAAATTAATGACTCCGGACAATTAATGGGTAGAGATACAGTGTTAAGGCTTACGAACAATCTTACTACATTATTGAACTTCATTGATTAAATCACTTATCTTAGTTGTAAGGTTTAAATTAGGTAAACGGTTAGAGGCCGGGAGACCATAATCGTGCAATTAAACCTACAAATAAACAACCAAGATAACTGATTTAATGAATAAAGTTTAATAACATAGTATGATTGTTTGAAAGCCTTAACCCTGGATATTTTCTCATTGATTGTCCATAGTCATTAATTTTCATCTTTAGTTTAGCTTCATCTTAGTTTTCAATTCTAAAACATTATTGTTTACTTTTTCTCAATTGTTAAACTAGAATTGGGTAGGTCTCTATGGGATTGATACTTGGCTTCTTCAAGTACACTTTACTACTTGGTAGACCACGTACACTTGTGTGTGTGCTTGGAAGCTATCATGAAGCAACTGTGATAGGGCCAAACTCAGTTCCTAAGGCTATAGAGAAAGTTAATTTATTAGAGAGAGGCTAAAATAGATTATAAATGCTAGAAGTTAGCTGATTAGAGAAAGGCTGAAAATGGCTTAGAGTCATTAGAATTCCTATGCATATATGAAAATAAAGGACCTTGAGTTTGCTACTGATTATTTAGTTTAGTTGAAAGTTTTACCTATGAGGAGTAAAGAGATTCAGTAAGAAAGAGAAGCCCATCCCCTGGTATATTGGTCCTCATAAAATTGTGAGATATTTTTGCAATATAGCCTATGAGTTAGATTTACTTACAAACTTCGCATGGGTGTATCCAATTTTCTATATGTCTTTGTTAAAGAAATGCATAGGCGATCCCGCATCAGTTGTGCCTTTGTATAACTTGGGTGTGAAAGATAGTCTCTCTTACTAGGAGGTCCTAATTAAGATCCTTGATTATCAAGTTTGTAAGTTGAGAAATAAGGAGGTCATTCTATAATAGTTCTTTAGTAAAATTAGTCAGTTGAGGTAGGTATTTAGAAAGCAGAGGCATATATGATGACCAAGTACCCCCATATTTTCTCTTTGAAATTAGTTTTAGCATGAGGTAATAGCTTTCCCTAATTGTTTCTTTCAATGTCATGTCACCCGGTTATTCTCATGTCCTAGTATGCATTCATGGGTCCAGTTCAGTCCATGTTTTAGTACGGACTCAATTGTCATGTTAGTATTTAAATCTTATAAATTCATTGATGGGATTGCATAACTTTTCCTAACTCTTTATGGTAGTTAGTTTATATTCAGGGATAAATTTCCCTAAGGGGAAGCTATTACAACACCCCAAAAATCTGAGATAATATTAGAACCATGCTTCAAGTACATGTAAAATCAAACATCATGTTTTGTTAGAGTGGAAAATGTTTTAGATATGTATTTGATCCACAAGTAACTCCTATCTCATAGCCAAGTTGAAACTTTCTTATCAGTTTTTTCTTGTGAAGAATCTTTCTGTAGTCAATCTAAACTAAGCTCCCTAGAATATGAAGTGTTTTTTATCTTAAGTCCTACAAAATTTTAGTTCTTTGATTCTTCTTTCCAATGCATCTAGTTTCACATTATTCCAATTCCAAAGCTAAGAGTTATGACAATTTTAGTTTAACATTGTCTGGAAGTAAAATATTATGAATGAAACCACAATCAGGGTTAGATTGTTTGACTGTACAATGCTCTCTTCTACACAAAACAGCCCCAAAACCTGAAAAGTGACAAATATACCTCCCAAACATGAAAGGATCCCAGAATCTTAGTTAGAAACCATAATCTTAGGCATGATCTTGGTTCCTAAAGTTGATTTGCTGAGACTTCAAACTACGGACAAAGGTAAGATTATAGGTGGGTCCCAAGAGTAATACCAAGTCTTTTTTGATAAAGTCCAGAGAGACTTAATTCATCCATCTAACTAGGAGCACCACCCATGATTTTAGGTGGGTCCCGCGATCATGGAATAGTTCATCCATCACATTCTGTAACTTTTTTAGTTATGTTTTATAAGGATCATTCTAGTATTTTCACACTATTTAAACCACTAAACAATGCCATTTAATATATTTCAAGGCTATTTATTAAGCTTAATATACCCTAAGTCCCTCATTACTCAGAAAAATTCAACCCTTAGAGAGAACAAGAAAAAAGGCAATTTCTTCCTCAAAACAATAACAAGGGTTCATCTTCTTCAAGCTCCGAATTCCAAGGAATTCACCAAGGTTTCCATCTCTAGGTATGTGGTATTTCATCAATGGATATTCTTTCAGCCATTATGTCCCAAAGTTAACTCAATTCCTCAAGTTTAAGTGATCCTTCAAGCTTAGGGTTTTCATGAAACGTGTATATTCCTTTTTTTTTAAATTTCTTGATTTGAATAAACCATGAATATATGTTTTTCTATAAATTTGAGCATTTTTACATACTCATAACTATGAACTCTCAATATAATTGTAAATTATTGATTTTGGCTTTGAATTGTGAAACTCCCATATTATGTGCAGTTTTTAGAATTTCCATTAGTAGTTGCATACTTCTGAGATGGTGGGTTATGAAAATCTAATGACCTAGAGATTCATGCAAATGTAATCAATACTCATTACTCCATGGTTACATAATTTAAAATGTTTTTTAGATAAGTATCTACAATTCGAGTCTTAGAAATTAATGTTATTAGCTTATTAGCCATTCATTCTAAATGAACTATAAGTTATTAGTTATATTAAGTTGGGAGTAGCACTTATCACCATGCAGATATAGCGATAAAGGCTAACAGGGTTAGGCTGGGACCTTTACTAGGATTCTCTATGTCTTAGAATTATGAAGCCACCATAGGCTCTAAACGATCATACATCAGACCAATCTTGATACTTTAGTCCTTTTAGACATCATTTTAATAGATCCATGCTAGTTAGTGTTCGTACCCTTGGCAAGGTACAAAGCACCATTCTATTTGGGGTTATAGGTTAGATCCCGATAAGCTCAGATTAAGGTATGTCAGTTAACAATAGCTCCCACATTCTATAGTTTAGTTCTAGATATTTGCATGTTCCTCTATTCAGTTTGTTCAACTTATCACACTACTATTTGTTCATTACTTAGTCATTATATTAGTTTGTATGTTTCAATTTCATGTTCAGTCTACCATGGTAAATTTATCATATCCAGATTATATTAGATCATACATATCTTACATGATCAGTACATTCAAAGTATTGACCACATACTTTCTTTGCGCTATATTGTCGTGTAATATAGGTTCCTAGGCAAAACACCCTACCTGAGGATAGTACGATTCAGCACCGTATCAACAGTAGTGTTTTAGTGAGTCCTCTTCATTCGAGGACCAGTCATTAGTATTTATTTTTAGTTTTGTTTTAGTTTCAAGAATTTAGAGTTTGTTGGGTGCTTGTCCCAATAACTTATCTTATTTAGAGGACTTTCAGACAGACACTTAGATTTTTAGCATGTTGGTTATGTTAGACAATGTTAGCCTTCACTTTCAGTATTGGTTTTATTTATGAGTATATCATTTTATTTAGCTTCCTCTTGTATTTCATCAATTATTTAATTATTCTATATGTTATGCTAGGCCATGGGTTAGCATGGGGTAACTTATGACTCTACGCACCGTATTATGACTAGGGGTTAATCTCGAGTCATAATAGTTTGATAGGTAGGGATGGATGTATTGGTTATGGAAAGTTAGGTCACAAACTCTAATATTTTCCATTAGCTAAAAGAAGTCATGTCTGTGAATGTATTTAGGGTACCTCCTTATTAGCTTCAATAGGTCGCTCGACTCAGTAAAGTGACTTTATCTTGTGAATATAGAAGGAAATACTAGAACAGGTTTGTAACACCTTAAAAATGAAAGACATATCTAGAACCATGCTTCAAGTACATGTAGTATTAAACATCAACCTTTAACTGTATAATAAGGGATTTGTCCATGTAACAAGGCCATAAGAACCTTCTAGCTCGTAACCAAGCCAAAACCTCCCTTATTGATTGATTCCTTGTGAAATGATCAGCTTTAAACAATAATAACCTATGGATTCTGAAGAATCTTTGAAATATGGACCCACTAAATGATATATAATTGAATTATCTTTCCAAATTATCCAGTTTCACCTTAATCCAATATCAGAGTAAAAAGTTATGGCCTCATTAGTGAAGCATTGTCATGCAGTAAGCTATCACGAACCCACCAAGACTGTAGTTATTTTGTAAAACCATAAAATGGTCTCATATGATCAAGAATTCCCCAAAATATGAAAGTGGAAAAGTATACCATTCAACCACGAGAAAGAACCTCTTTGAAACTACGATCCTAGGTACGATCATATGTCCCACAGATAATCCTGATTGAACTTTTGAACCTACAAACCAAGGTACAGACATAGGTAGATCCCAAGATTATATAAAATCTCATCTTATCATGTTTGTATAGCTCTCATCATGATCCAAACCACGAGTACACTCCTAAATCTTAGGACGATCATGTACATCATCTTCAGCAGCTTACAACTACAAATTTTATAGGGGTACATTAGTCTTTTCCCACTATTTTTACATAAAAAACTAAATCATTTAGAATATTCAAGTTGTATTATTGACGGTAATATTACCCTAAGCTCTCATTACTCAAAGAAAACACCTGACAATTAGTTTCAAAGAGAGAAAAGAGGTGATTTCTTTCCCCCAAGGTAGAGCTAGGGTTTATCTTCTTCAGGATTCTAATTTCAATGAATTCACCAGGACTGTCATCTCTGGGTATCTGGTATTTCATCAATGAACCTTTCACTCATTGAGTCCCAAAGTTAACCAGTTTTTCAATTCAATTCCTTCTTCACAATTTAGGGTTTATAGATGTTGTCAAATTCCTTGATACCTCAGTCCCTTGATGTTATTGAGTTGTAATACACACTTTATCATGAATTTTAGTGTTCATGCCCATCAATCAAAAATCTTAAGTACATTTTGAAATCCATAAGTTTGGTATTGAGTTATTAAATTCCTAAATTTCACATGAATTATGAAACTAGAATAATAGTTGCATTTTCCATAGATGGTGGGTTATGAATACCCAATGATCAAGTATTTCATGCATATACTTTGAGTGCTATATCTATAATTCCCCGAGACTACCCCTGAAATGTCACACAGTGCTTAGGACCACAAGTGATACCAAGTTAACCCTTGTACTAGTAAAACTCCTGAGCAACTGAATAAGATACATAAATCATGCAGAAATGAGCGGAAGGAAAGTCTTTAGATGAACATCTTCAAAACAAAACTATTAAAATGATTACAACTCTGTATATACAAAATAAAACTAAAATCAAATACATCAACTCTACTAACTGTATATGAAGCGTCTACTAGTAATTACTATAGGTAGCTGGGACATGACACCAAACTATCTCGAATCAATATGACTAAATAAAGAAAAAAAGATGCTACTCGAAATATGATTCACTCAAGTCGTTGAATCAAAAGGACTCATCACCTGCTGACTAGAAGCTGCAAATTATCTGATTATGATGTGCACGCTACAACTTGTACCTATATTATGAGACAATGTAGCACATAGACATATATGTAGATCGGTACTTCTGGAATGTACTAAGTATGCGGGGGTGAATGCATAAGTAAAAACAATAAATTATCATACATACAAACCTTTAAATAATACATGCTAAGTGTAAATGAGTCACATGGGCTTGAATAAAATAAAAGTTGTAGAATCATAAACATGAGTATTAAATCATAAAGACAATCTTTGTGAGTCACAACACTTAGTTTCTAAAAGCTTTACTTCATTCTTTCTTATGGAGGTTCTTCTAAATGACATACACCATCTGAGCTATCATGGAGTTCAACGTCTTACCCATGGTGGGGAGAGCTCACGTTGGGGAAAGCTATCCTACCCTTTCCATCAAAATAGGAACTTAACTTAAGTGATCACTATGCTTGACTCATATTAGGACTTTAAACCTATGGTGGCAAGTAGTTCTTGTCCATGTGAGATTGGATGCATACACAACTCGGTGCTAAATACTACTCCCTTATTACTTTATGCTCATACTTTAGGAAACCCACCTTAACTTAGTATAAGGGTTTTATAATGAAAACCAGTTATGCTTTTCTTTGCTTTAAACTGTAATCAAAATGAACAAAAGTGGATTCCATATCTTAGCTTGGGATCAAAAGATCCATATTTATTTAAATGTTGGTATAAAACCATCAAAGAAGCTTAAGACCATAGTCTTTTTGAAATCTGAAACTCATTCTTGGTATAAGCGTATCAAATAAAACTTAAGAGCATGATCTTTTTGAAATCTCAACATTTAAACTTAACGCTTGAAATTTATGCTGTAAACTCATGGTAATTCATAGTAAAACTTCCTGCTCAATATAATTCTTAAAATACTTCAACAATAATAAGTTAAGATAGTGCAATCTCATTCATAATATAAATCTTATAAGTTACAAACATAAACATAAGCACTTCTTGACATACTTTAATCTTTAAATCTCCTGATAATCACATGCTTCAAGAATATATAAACTTGGGTATAAACCCTAATTCAAAATAAGTAAATAAAATCTTAAAATCAAGCAATTTGGGCACAAGGGTCAAAGGATACCCTTGTTCATAACCTACATACCTTAATAGGCTTGATTTGATAGAGAAAGCTTGACCTTAAAAGCCTTGGAGATGTTCTTGAAAGCTTTTCTTGGAATCATTGGACTAGAGAACTTAAATTATTGTTTATCTTGAATAGAATGTAACTTGAAGTTGAAGTTCTTGGGAGGAGTTTAGGATTCTTTGAAAGGAAGGCTTTCTTGGAGAGAAATCATGAATAAAGTGGCCAATAATGCTCATCGGGGGCTTTAATGAAGTGTTATGGATGAATTTGGGTGGGGGAAATGACCTATTTTTCAGAAAAAAAAAAAAAAAGGTGGAACCAAAAGCAACAAAATAGGGACGAGCTATGGAGCATGTGTCACGTGCTAATCACGTGCCCTCACTATATCTCTCATGAAAATGGCTATAACTTTTCGCTCGGGTACCGAATTAAGGTGAAATTGGTATCACTGGAAATCTGACTCAATTATATATAATTTTTTGGATCTTGATATGCAAAATTATACATATATAAAAATTTATATACGTTCTTAGTGGACCCTTGTAAAATCAAATACCAAACTTTGGACGAATCAAAGGCTCTTAGCTCAACTTTATTCTAAGTGATTCTTTTGAATATTTTTCACCTCGAAATCACTTCACACACTAGTATAAAGATCATGACATGTATATTCAAAAAATATTCATGGGATAAGATTTTATACTCATAAGAACGACGCTTCAAAGTCTAGCCCAAAAAGTGTTACAGCTCTTTACACCCCTGAACATGAATTAACTCAAAAACTTACATCTCAGCATAGGGAAGGTCAATTTAAAAGTCCTAAAAGTTATGAGGCCAAAAATATGACTAAGTCTCCAATACTTAGTGGAATTTTTAGGTTCTAAGCCTCGTTTGCATGCACTAGGAGTTGAACTGAACTAATCATAATATGGGGTATTACAATATCCTCTAGTTTACAAGTTTCAAATACTTTTAGATAATGTATTTATTTTCAATATTTAGATTAATATTATCATGGAGCATGCATTTGTTAGTGTCATTCAGTTAGGAGTAGTACTTAGCACCAAGCGAACACAGTGATGGGGGCTTACCCGTCAATTAGTTTGAGACCTTTAGTAAAAGTCGCTAAGTCCTAAAACTACAGTGCCATTGTAAGTTCTAAAGGTTCAAAGTTAGATTAGGTTAACACCTTAGTCCTTTCAAACATTGGTTTAGTAGATCCATGTTAGTTAGTGTTCGTACCCTTAGTAAGGTACTAAACACCATTCCAGCTGGGGTTACAGGTTGAACCTTGGTTGGCTCAAATTAGGGTATGTCAATTATTAATAGCTTCAAAATTCCAAAGTCTACAATTTAAATTTACCTACTTGCATCACCTTGTATTTAGTTATTCAATTTATCATAAAACACATGTTAATTATTTGGTCTTGCATCAGTTTATCATGTTATATGCATCATATTAAGCTTATATCAATTATTTTTTATCTCACATACTTAGTATATTTAAAGTACTAATTGCATACTTTTATATGCACTATATTGACCTATAATATAGGTCTTAACACTCAACACTTGGATCACACTTAGTACGATATCCTCTTGTATCAGCAATAACATTTTGTTGAGTCCTCATCATTCGAGGGCTAGTATCAACATTTTATTTTTTCTTACTTTAGCTTTTAGACAACTAGAGTTAGATAACGTCTTGTCCATCTTACTCATCTTAGTAGAGGATTTTAGACATACAGTTAGATGTTTAATTTGTGGTTTTACACCTAGATATAATTGTTGGTTTTGATTTGAATATTTATTTCATCATTCAGTTCAGCTTTCGCATAAGCATTTTTAATAGTTTTTTAGTATTCCTAGTGTCGTGTTAGACCATGGGTTAGCTTGGGGTTACTTGTTACTCTAAGAACTATGTTATGACTAAGGGATAGTCTCAGGTCATAACAAGGTTCTATAATTTATGGACTCAATAAGATCAAAAGGTTTCCCCTAATGTAGTCAAAGGTATGTTGCGCTATTCCATATTGATGTTTATGCCTTGTTAGATCCAGGAGCCACACTTTCCTTCATGACTTCCTATATTGCAATAGTCTTTAGTTTTAGTCTCAAAACCCTTTCAAAAACTATCTCAATCTCCTCTTCTTGGTAACTTATTTATAGATAAATGGGTATACAAAAATTGCCCAATAATAGTTTTCCAAAAATTACCACAATTGAACTAGAAGAGTAAGAAATGACTGATTTTGATGACATTCTTAGCATGGATTATGTACATTCTCATTATGCCTCAGTCGATGATAGAAATAGAGTATTTAAGTTTTAGTTTCCAAATAAACTAATCTTAGAATGAAAGGGTAGAATCAACAGTTGTAGGTCAGTTTATTTCTTATCTTAAGGCCAAGAAAATAATCTAAAAGAGTTTTATCTACCATCAATTTTGGTCAAGGATTCTAAGTATGAACCCCAGCTATAAATCTAGTTCTAGTTGTAAATGAATATCCAAAAGTCTTTTCTAAGGATCTGCTTGGAGTTCCTCCCAAGTAGGAGATACACTTGGGAATAGACCTTCTTCCAGATATACCTCACCTATACTAATTCCTCTTTTTAGAATGACTCTAGCTTAGCTTAAGGAACTGAAGTACAACTAAGTACCTCTTAGATAAAAGTTTCATTAGACCAAACATCTATTTATATGGTTCTCCAATTGTCTTCATGAATGACAAAGATGATTTGTAAGATTGTGATTGACTACCAAAAATTAAGTAAAGTCACAATCAAGAATAAGTATCCCATTTCTAGTACTGAAGACTTATTCTTCCAACTTCAAAGTGCCGATTATTTTTCAAAGATAGAACTTAAATCCAGATATTGTCAGCTTAGAGTCAGAGAATATTGCATTTCAAAGACAGCCTTCAGAACTAGGCATAGTCACTATCAATTTTTTGTTATGTCTTTTGGACTAGTGAATGCACCTATTAGTTTTATAGACTTGATGAATAGAGCGTTTAAGAAGTACTTGGACATGTACATCATTATTATTATTATAGATAACATCCTCTTTTATTCTCAGAGTAAAAATGAATATACAGACCATTCAACGATCTCATATAGATTCTCAAAGATCGCTAATTATTTATGAAGTTTAGCAAGTATGAATTTTGGTTGAAATCAGCAGAATTCCTTGGTCATATCATTTCTAGTGTGGGTATTCAGGTTGATCCTCAAAAGACTAAATAAGTTGTAGACATATCTCTCCATCTAGCATCAAGTTTTTCTTGGGTTTAGTTGTTTAATAAATAATATTTGTTGAAAGATTTTCATCTATTACTTCAACTATGTCTAGATTGGCTTAGAAAAAGTTCAAAATTTAATGATTTGATGCTTATGAGAAGAGTTTTCAAGAGTTGATAACTCCTCTCCCTTCTACTCTAGTTTAGACTCCTCCAAAAGGTTTGGATAGGTTTTTTATTTATTGTAATTGGTCTAGATTTGGCCTCTAATGTATGTATGTAGCATGGTAAAGTTGTAGCTTATGCCTCCAGATAGTTTAAATCCCATGAGAAAAATTACCGGACTCGTGATCTTGAGTTGATAGCAGTTGTTCTTACCTTAATTATTTGGATGCACTATCTGTATGGATTTTATATCGGTGTGGTCATGTATTATAAGAGCCTCACTAGTATGTGTGTCTTATACCATTCTATTAAATCCAATATAGTGGTTGATTCTCTTAGTAGATTTTTGATGGGTCACGTTCATCATGTAGATGATGAAAAGAAAAAATTAGTTCATAATGTTCAAAAACTTGCTAGATTGGGAGTTTGTCTGGTTAATTTAGTCAAAATTAGTGTTTTGGAGAAAAATGATTCAAAATCTTCTTTAGTGGTAGAGGTAAAGGAAAAAAAGGATAGTGATTCTATTTTGCTTAAGTTAAAAGGAAGCAGTGCAAAATCCAGAAGGTTCATAGTTTCTCCCAAGGGAGAGATGGTATATTTCAGTGTCAAGGCTAATTATGTGTTCAAGATGTAGACGACTTGAGCCAATAGATGTTGATAGAAGCTCATGGTTCTTAGTATTCCATTCAGCCAGGTTCCACCAAGATATACCGCAACATACAAAGAGTCTATTGGTAGAATCATATGAATAAGGATATCATGAAATTTATGGTTAAGTGTCCAAATTGCCACTAGGTTAAGGTTGAGCACTACATACCATGTGGTATGACTCAGAATATCCATGTTGTAACTTTAAAGTGGAAAGAGGTGAACATAGACTTCATTATAAGGCTTTCTCTAACACGTCGATAGCATGTTTCAAGTTAGGTTCTTGTTGACTGGATGACTAAGTCAACATATTTTCTACCAGTAAACACTATAAATTTATTCGAGGATTATGAAAGACTCTACATTAGAGAGTTTATAAAGTTGACGTAGTTCCTTAGACTATTATATTAGATAGGGACACTCAATTTACTTTGCATTTCTAGAAGTCCTTTTAGAAAGGTCTTTGCACCTAGGTTCTTCTCAACACAAATTTTCACCAACAGACAAATGTTCAGGTAGAGCAGGCCATTCAAACCTTAAAACCTATATTGATAGGTTATGTGATCATCTTTCAAGGTAGTTGGGACAATCATTTGCCTTTGATTAATTACCTATAATAACAATTACCAATCTAGTTGCCAGATGGATCCATTTGAACTGCTTTATGGTAGGAGGTGTATATCTCATATTGATTGGTTTAGGATGTTAATATAATTTTATAGTGATAAGTTTAGTTGATCAGGCATTGGAGAAAGTTCAATTTATTACAAAGAGGGTAATAACAACTAAGAGTTATCAAATATCCTATGTAGATGTGATAAGAACAGAGCTAGAGTTTGTAGTTGATCAGTTATAGGTGAACACTAGGATTGTCATCCTCCTGGATTCTCAAATCTGTAGGCTTATTGTACTTTATCGAACCAACCTGATACCCTGCATACAAAATCTGATAAGTTATGTACCATCAACAGTCTTTTAGACAAGCTATTGGATTTCAGCTTTTACCTTTTAAGTCTGACGATGTCTCCTTATTAAAACTTATATTGATCATATTTAACTATTAACTTTTGAGTCTCTAGTTATTACATGACAACTAACCATCTTACTTAGATAATACCTAGTAGTATGGATCAACAGTTAAACTTCAAATTATTGTTGTAGTTATCTTTTCCTAGTCACTACTCCTCTTTTGGAGTAAGTAGCAGTATCTAGGTGGGATGCTAATGTTTGAAACTGGTAAGATATCTATTAAAGTGAAGATAATATAATGCATGCATTGGTATCGGTTCAAAACAACAATAGCGCTTCCCCTACTTCGTCAATCCGCCAGGGCTTCCACAACCCTAGCTAAGGGTTTTTGCTGCTCATTCTTGTAAAGTAATCGACAACATTCATGATTGAAAGTATATGATAAAATCACAATAATCACAAGAAAAAATCCAAAACTTTAACTGAAAGAATCAACCAAAATCAATACAAGAGAATTCCAAGACCAAAATCAAATCTCGGAATCAAAATATGTTTGTAAGTATCAAAAATGCATAACTTCTACTAAAAACACATAAAGGGTATTTATAGTACATGAGGAAACCCTAAAGTCAAAGTACCAACGAATTGCACTTCTGTCACTTACCTTACCTACATGCGGTCCACATGTACTACATGCGGTGGACATGTTAACATAGGTAAGTGCTAGAAGTTTTTTTTCAGCTCTTTCACTCTCCGAATCTTTAATTTTGATACTTACCTTAGTCTTATACAAAACACATATGCTACATGTGGTCCACATATAGACATAGGTAAGTACCAGTCCTTCCAATACTTGCAACCAAGCTTCATATCTTCAACATTCCTCACATGCTTTGGTCACATACATCCGGAACGTGTCACGAATACCCAAAACTTATCAAGTAAGCAGTAAAAAACTCCATTCCAAAACCTAGTTTCCTGCAAAACATACCCAAAATACATCATATATAACAAAACAACCTAAGAAACTTGAATATTTTCATAATTGTAAGCGTCGAAAGTATTATATTTCTATAGCATATAAACACCTCAACTAAGAACATTCTCATGTCCTCAGACAACACAACATAATAAAATGAAACACAACGCTTAAATAAGAGAATCTAAGGTACTCAAGGCAGCCAATCAACACTTTAATTTCAAATTACAACACCCTCTCCTTCCTCAACTTTCCATAACCAACTGTTTATAAACATAAAACACAATAATGTGAGACAATAGGATCAAGGTATGGCATTACATTATCAACAGACAACAATGCATATACTGACAAGTTACACTACCCAAAACAAGCAAGCAGTTAACAATATGACTCATGTTCCCTCACAACAAAGACGTCCCACTCACTCATATGAAATAATGCATATCAATGCAGGGACAGTCAAGAGACACTCACACTCAAAAAAGTAGGTCTAATCAATACACATCAAATACCATAAGCTTGCCCTTATTTTCTTAACCTTAGCATTCAAACAGTCAAGCTAGGATCACTATAGGACTCTTATCGGCTTGTGTGTAGGCTTGGGGTTGGTATGGTACATATGGATATAAAGTAACTAAGCCTCCTTAGCACTACACTAACTTTGTGGTCTGACTTAGTACTCAATTTTCTTCTTATTCCATCATGATCTCTCCCCTTTTTATTGTTTATAGCATATTCAGTTTGGATGTGGTCTTTTATTCTATCTTTTTCAGTTTTTAAAAATTTCTTTTCTTTTTCTTTTTTTTACTACCACACCCAGCCCTACTAACTTTTTCTCTCATTTTACCCTTCTACATACCCACTATACATAATGCACCCCTATGATAGTGACAGACTCGAACCGAGGCCTTGTTTTAATAAGCAACCCAGTCCAACCAAGATAGGGGACCACCCCCATTACCCAACCCAACCTCCAAACACGTACCCCGAGTTGGATGAATTTTAAATATATAAAAAGATAGTGTTTTGCACAATACCAGATTATGGGATAGTTTCGTAACCGTGACCAACCCAAGAAAGTATAACCATCCAATACCCAACCAATAAACATACCAGAGTCCTATAATCCAATTATTGTGTCCCTCTTTCCAAAGTCCTCTATTCTTATCACATTTTGTTTTATGCTCTCGTTGATCACAACAATACCTTTTTGTGATGTTTCCACTTGATTTAAAGCTTGTGTATTCTTCATGGATCATCATAATCAACTCACTAAGCAACCTATACATTACACACCTAAATTAAAGCTCAAAACAACACAAAAATCAAGACAATGAACTAGTAACTCTACCAAAAACACTAGTTTTCTCTTCTAGACTCTAAATGATCAATTTGAACCCAAACGCATGTGAAAACATTTTTAAACCTTGTAAGCACATACTTGAACACTTAGATGCATATTTAATTTATTATTAGCACATAAAGCACCTGAATTGTCCTCAAAACAAGACTAACCAAGCAAGGATAACCATACTAGAGTGCATAAATATATCCAACATCACCACCCCACACACAAAGTCTTGTTCATCCTCGAACAAATCCTAACTATAAGAATCATGATCTTAGGTGACTCTATACTTCTACTACAACCAAGACACTTAAGATTGTACTACAATGACTACACATAATGCAAGCTACTACAATAAGCATGTTATGTACATAATTGAAAGTTCAAGAACACTACTTAAAAACATTCTAGCATCAATAATTGACTCACCTAATTGGTACCATACATATTGTTCATTAAAAGACATCATACAAATCACCCATATTCATAAAGCCTGTACCCTCACAACAAGAGAGTTATCCATAATCACTTACGTACATGCAATTTATAACACAATAGGTACAAGAATCAAATTACACTCACTCTCACAAAATATTCACAAGTTACACATAATGAACCATAGGCTTGCTCTTAGTGTAGTACTTCACTAATATCAGAATGATGAAGCTTAGGACCAAATGGGTCTTTAGTGGTTGTATTGTGGGCTAAGGCACAGGTAGGAACTATTTTCACTTAGTAATGACTATTTTCCCTGGGCTCTTTCATATATCACATTTTACACTTAACTCATGTCTACCAACCAAGTTACACCATTTTTGTCTACCCTATTCTTTTGTTTTCACCCCATCTCATTAAGCTCATTCTCAAACACTATGGTGGGAGTATTATATGCATAACTCATTCAATTTGAACAATTTTTTATTCTTTTCATTACTCAAATCCCAACAACCATCAAATCCCAACAACCATACATATCAAAATTTTGAACACCATTAGCTTTTACTCAAGGGCTTTACTTTCACCTTTTTCTTCTTGAATTTCCAACTCCTTAATTCACTAAGCACTTAGGGCTTTTGGATCAAACTCAGGTCTATCAAACAAGTGATTTAGGCTACATATAAGGTTACCAAAGAAGAATCTAAAGGCTCAATGGGGGTTAACTAGGATTATGCACTAGGGTAGGTAAAAAGAAGGTATGAAACAAGGCTATCAAAGAAATGCCTATATCATCTCCTAAACCCACACTCTTTATTTTATTTTGCACACACACCAGGCAAGTTCTAGTTATCACATGCAACAATGAATATACAAATACCTCACATCACACATGGAACATGCTTAACTCAAGCAGGATCCTCATAGACTCTTAACTAAACAAGCACATGAATTCAACTTTAAGCCAACAAGTACAAGAGTCATAAACATGAGCCTAGAAGTCCCAAAAGTAGTTATTCACACAATCAACATGATCCTTACAACCAACACACTTGCATCATACATTCAAATATAGCACTAACAAGAACATCCCATGATTATTCCCAACCTAAAAAATTTAAAATTACTCCTAAAAATGGGAATTTCCCAACCCCACACTTAAAACTCTATTTTGTCCCCAAAGTATACTTAAAATTAGAGATAGAAATACTCTCTGAGACCTCTAAGACTAGATAGTAGTGTCTTTATAAAACAAGAGGGTCTGAGGACCCCACACTTAGTCTTCACTATGCTCCTTAGCTTAGCTTTTTTGATATTCATACTTCCCATCAACCTATGACTCCACAAAAACAAAAACTATTAAAGTAAAAACTAGAATACTAAAAATAAAACATACCTACTTAACTTGGGTTTCCTCCTAAGCAGCGCCTGATTTAGTGTCGTGGCACGACCCATCTACGACTGATCCATCTTTCTTGATCCTTTTCCTCACACTTGGAGGTTATCTTTTTATTTGTTTCTGACCTTTTGAGTGTGAAATCTCAAGGTCAACATCTTTTTCAACTATAGCCTTTTTACGCTCATCAATCTACATCATGTCGGGCTTAGGTGGTTATTTCTTAGAATGTTCAAAGAGGTCTTTTGTGGAATAGACTCCATCAGCCCACACTTATCCCCTTCAATCACAGTAATCATGCACAAGCTTTTATAGTGGGATAGTGAGCTAAGAGTTTTGCACACTTTGAAAACCGTCTCTTCATCCTCTAACCTCATTGTGAGTTTACCACTTTCATATTAATCAAAGCTTTTCCCATCACAAAGAATGGACGTCCCAAGATGATCGGTACCTATTGGTCGGCCTGAAAATCTAACCCAATAAAGTCAACAAGAATAATAAACTTACCATCCTTTATGATAACATCCTCTATGACTCCTTCATGATGGCTATGGTCCCATTTTCCAGTTGCAGTAGCACTGAGCTCGGTCTAGGTTTTCCCAAGACCAATGTGTTGAAAAAAGATAGGGGCATTAAGATGATACTTGCCCTAAATTTACTAAGTTCCTAAACTACCTCGCTGTTGCCAATCTGAATGGGGAGAGTGAACTTCCTAGGGTCCTTATGCTTTTTGGGCATCTTTTGTGTCACTACAAATCTATACTCCTCAGTGAGTGCTACCGCCTACACATCTTGTAACTTAACTTTGTTAGCAACCACATCCCTTATGTACTTAGCGTACTTGGTCATTTCCTGCAAAACATCTAAAAAAGGTGAGTTAATGTGTAGTTCTCTGAACGTCTCAAAGAACTTCTTAAAGAACACATCCTCTTTTGCCTTTATATGCTTATATGGGAAAGGTAGTTGTGGGATCTTTTTCACTTCTTCATCAACTTTTTCTTTTGAGTACTCAGACTTCTTCTTATCTTTAGCAACTTTGCCGTTTACCAATTTAGGACTCGAATCAACATCTACCTCCTTAGTTTTCTTTGGATATTCTTTATGGAGCTTTTTACCATTCTTCAAAGTGATTGCCATAACTTGTTTTGGGTTTTCGGTATCACTTAACAACCCACCTTGAGGCCTAGTATTTTATGCCTACTGTATTTTACCTATCTGCAACTCCAAGCTCCTTGTAATGGTCTGCTTATTCTTTATATTTTCTTCAAATTTTGCTTGGGCAGCTAGGATTTGTTTCATCATCTCCTCCAAATTGTTATTTACGGCCTGATTTGTTTGAGCTTGTGGTTACTAAAACTGTATTTGCCGGGCATTCCATTACTAATTTAGTAGTTGAGTCTACCACTTTATGTTGAAGGCATTCCCATAGTTAGTTCTCTGAATATTATCCACAAACATCAAGGACTCAGGATTGGCAGCACACATCTCTACAGAATGACCACTATTTCCACACACCACACACCAAGTTCTCATATAGTGAATTCCATTCACTATGGATATAGGCGGTGTAGCATTCAATTTCATATTGTTAAGCTGTGTAGTCAACTGATTTTGTAATACAGCAACCTGAGAAAATATTCTGGTAAACTGATCCACTTCCAAAACACCTTCAACCTTCTTAGTAGCACTCCTTGAGTCTGAATACCACTCTAGATTTCCTTGTACAATCTGGTTTAATAAAGTAACAGCTCATCGTACATCATCTCCAAAGCTTGACCATCTGCAACTAAATCTAGCAAATTCTTTGTGTTATGGTCAAGTGCCTCAACAAAAGTATGAGCTAATACCTTATTAGACTATTGATGGTGAGGACAGTTCCAAAGAAGAGCTTTAAATCTCTCTTAAGCATGATATAAATTCTTGTTTGGCTTTCGCTTGAAGCACATAATCTCACTATGAAGTCTCCCACTCTTGCCAGATGGGAAAAAATTGGATGAGGAAAATCTGAGCCTAAGTCCTCCTAAGTAGTGATTGAATTTTTTGGCTCAGCATTCAACCAATTTTTCTCTTTCCCCAACAGTGAAAGGAGAATAGTGCCATCCTCACATAATCTGTTGACACACTCGTAGGGATGAATGTGTCACTTATCTCCAGAAAGTTTTGCAGGTGGACTTATGGATCTTTATGTGAAAGCCCAGTAAACTGTCCACAGCTGATCAGAAGCTGCACTATATTTTGTTTAACCTCAAATTACCTTTAGCAGCCGATTTCTGAAAAGGGAAGGTCAAATTTATTGGATGTGGGATTGCCATTTCTCTAACTGTCCGTCGGGCTATTTGTTCTTCAGCCATAAGAGTAGGATTTTCTTGATCTTCTTTGATTTTTAGAATATGGGGGAGAAAGATTGCTTCTCTCCTTCATTAAAGGAAGCATTGCTCAGGTTCAAGGCTTGGTTAATCTAATTCCTGATCCCTTTCTAGCTTACTACTTTGAATACTTATTTCTTGCAAATACAAAATGAAAACCAATCATAAAGCACCAAAGTAATCGCAAAAATCAAGACTAAAAATAAAATAGTTGCCAAATTACAGGTCCACGGCAACGGCACCAAAAACTTGGCAGCGCCTAAGAATACACACAAGTGTACATGGTCTACCATGTAATATAGTGGCCTTAAAGAAAGTTGAATATCAATCCCACAGGGACTTGATCTAACAACTATTCAATTCTTATTTACTATTAAGATTAGAGTGGTGTAACATAACCAATAGAGATTAGAATATTTGTAACTAAAGTAGAGTAAACAGTGCATAAAGTAAAGACTTGAGATAATAAATGGAGGAAAGCCCAGGGTCAGAGTACTTCGAACAAACATATTATGCTATTGAACTTCATTCGTTAACTCTCTTATCTTGGTTGTTGATTCGAAGGGTTAATCGCATGATCATGGTATCCCGACCTCTAATCATCTACTTAATATGAACATTACAACTACATCATTTAGCGGGGATGTAATAATCCAATTAAGTGCTTAACATTATTGTAACACCCCGTACTTTTTCCTAGCTTAAATTCGCCCCTAAAATGTCAAGAACAAGCTTCAAAAATGAATACCATTTTATTCATATGGAATCTTCAAGATTTTGACGTACTATTACATAGGAAATTGAATTAAATTTCCAACGATATAAAATTCTCCCAAATCTGACACCCGGGAGAAATGTTATGGACATTTTTGTGAATAGTGTGCCACCTGAGCCATCAGCGCATCACGGAGCTAGACAAAATGACAATCGTCAAAATCTCGTGAGCCTCCGTGATCATGGAACGTCGCGCCAAGGCTCAAAATAGCAATGGTCCTTTTCCAATGTTGCAACATGATCCCACCGCATCGCAATGAACTTCCAGGTCGTAACCAAGGTGGCAACGCGATTCCACTGCGTCATGCCGCCATGCAATTTCCCAGTTGTCATTTTCCAGTGGCTTGGCGCGATAGTGGCGCATCGCGCCAGAGGTCTAGATCAAAGAAATTTCATGAAAACTTAAAATTGCGTCGAAGGTTAAAACAGTTTTTCCACATGATTTAACTCATTCAGATATAGGATTTAATCCCTAAAAACATTTAAACCCTTCATTATTCACTTTTTTCTAAAATCAAAATATAATTCTCTCTCAAGAAAACAAACCCTATCTCTCAAGAACCAAGGTCAATCCCAAGAATTTCTCCAAGAACTCCAAGAAAATCTCAAATTAAAGGTATGTTAAATGTTCATCCATGGATCCTTACCTTCTATGGAGCTCTAGAATCCTTTTACAAAATACAAGATTTATGATTTATGATTTCCCTATTTGAATTAGATTGAATTCACATTGATGGTGTTTTTTGAGTTTTAATGCATGATTAGATTACAAGTTCCAAGAATTGATTCCAGTATGTGTTGAATTACATGATATTCATGATAAACCCGTCAATTTTCAAGTTGATTATTGTAACCATGTTAACTGTGTCTATGATTTAATGAACCAAGTATGCTTCTTATGTGTTTGATAAATTGTCTATGAGAATAAAATAATACCATTATAGCATGCTAACATGTATTCCCCATCCATGTACAAGTTAATGCGTTACAAGTTTTTGATGAAAAGTCTCTATGAATGAATTATGACCAAGTAAACATTGTTTTGTTATTCAAGATGATGTTTTGCTTTACTTTTCATGCTATCGAGTCCTGGGGGTATTTAATACCCGACAATTTAGTTATTTACCTAGAGCCAGTGTCAGTGACAGGATAGATCATTCATGTCACGATCAGTAGTACTCTCAGTCAATTACAGAACTCAGTAGAACTCAGTCAGTTACAGAACTTAGGAAAACTCAGTAAACTCTGTATCAGTCCAGTTCAGTATGATCAGATTAATGTCTTTCAGTTAGGAGTAGGATTCAGCACTGAGCGAGCTTAGGGATAGGTTCTTACCCATTAGTTAAGACTGGGTCCCTAGAAGCAATCCCTAAGTTCCCGAATAATGTAGCTAGATTAGGTTATGAGATGTCACCCGTTAAATAGGACTGACATACTCAGTGATCACCTGCTAGTTTAGGACTGATCTCAGGGGTCACCCACTAGTTAGGACTTACTCCATAGCAGTTATTAGTACCCATGGGATGGTGCTAACATCCTTCCAATTGGGGTTATAGATTGGACCCCAACTCAGTTATCTTATCTTATTTGGGGCATGTCGATTAGATGATTACCTCCTACAGTTTTAGTTTTAGTCTTCAGTTTAGAACTCAGTACAGTTGTACAGAATCAGGATTATCAGACACAGTCAATCAGTATCAGTAAATCAGTTATCAGTAACTCTAGCTATCAGTTACTCAGTTATCAGAACTCAGTACTTAGCTTTAGAAAAGCTTTTTTATTGTATACATATATGCATAGTATTACATACTCAGTATTTACAGTAGTTTCAGTTATCCATGTACTCTCATATTCAGTTATTCTATATTATTCAGTCAATTATTGTTCATGCATATGAACCCTTATATTCAACCTTACCTTATGTAGCATACCAGTACATTCCCATGTACTAATCACATATGCGTTTCGTACGCTATGATGTCGCATATCGTAGGTTCAGATGCTTAGGTTCCTGACCGTAACCATAACCAACCATTGTACCCAAAACCCCCAACATGTATATGGAAATCCAAAATCATACAACATTTATGCCATGAAAACAATTCATAAAACATGACTTTAGTTGGAACTAACAATGAGGGAGGAGTACATTTCTTAGATTGCAAAGATGACAGAGATAAATCACCCTTGTAAGCCCCAAATTGATCCTATTGATGAAACCCTAGCTTTTCTTGAACCCAGAGCCTTGAGAGAATTTGAGAGTATTTTAAGAGAGTTTGAGTGATAGCAAATAGATTAAAGGATGTCCCAAGAGTGTTATAAGTCATGGGACCCTAAGTGGTTAAGAGTGGAAATGTCCAGATTACCCCCAACATAAACTGCTTAAAATTCCAGTTGGATGGTACGACCACCCTACCCCAACCGTACTCTAGGGTACAAGCGGTACCTATAACTCATACCCTAGGCCTCCCCTTGGACCCCAATACTATCCAACATATGACCTCCCACGCTAAACCATACCCAACCATATGACTAGTACCATGAATCACTTGGACTATGTAGGGTAACATATGATTGATACCTTACTATTTGTACCCTAACATACGACTTGTATGATCTAACCGTACCTTGGATAGAAACCAACCAAACTAATCTGGTTATCATACGACTAGTACCCTAAGTCATACGATGTCCTGAAGCCAAAAACAGAGATATTTTCTAAGAGTCAATACCCAAGGTGTTTCAGTCTCCCCCACTAAGATCATTCGTCACCGAATGATAGAAAAGACAGTACAAGCACAAATTAAACCCCAACATATACCATTCCAACCTTTAACTAAGTTAGATAACAAAGATGAAAGGAAATCAACCTCCTTTCACCTAAGTTAGAAAACAAAGATGTGATCTAGAACACATACCTTCTGCATGAATATTTGGAGCAGAAAAGAAATATGGATACTTGGACATCATGTCCTCTTCCTCTTCCCAAGTAACTTCTTCCACCTTGTATTTCCGTCATAGAACCTTAACCAAAGCTACATCCTTGGTCCACAACCAATGAACCTTTCAATCCAAGATCTCAACTGGGATCTCGTCATAAGATAGAGAATCCGAGATACCCAATCCTTCCAAAGGAACAATTGATGAAGGATCACCTATACACTTTCTCAGCATAGAGACATGGAATATCAAATAAATGGAGATCAAACTAGAAGAAAACTCTAATTCATACGTAACATTACCAACCCTCCTCCAAAATATATAAGGACCAACATGCCGGGGATTGAGCTTTCTCTTTTTCTTAAACAGCATTACTCTCTTCATGGAAGACATCTTTAGGAACACCCTATCCCCAACCTCGAACTCTAAGTCCCTACGCCTTACATATGCATAGGACTTTTGGTGACTTTGGGCAGTCTTAAGCCTATTCTGAATTACCTTTACCTTCTCTATAGCCTGATAAACCAAATCTTGGCTAATCATATCTGCCTTACCAAGCTGAAACCACTCAATAGGAGTTCTTCACCTCATACCATACAATGCCTCAAAAGCGGTTATCCCAATGCTAAAATAATAGTTATTGTTGTCAGAAAACTCTACAAAGGTAGATGTTTATCCAAATTACCACCATAATTAATCGTACATGCATGAAGCATATCTTCCAATGTCTAAATAGTTATTTCTACTTACCCATCCGTCTGTGGGTGAAAAGTAATACTAATACTAACCATAGTACCCAGCCCCTTCTGAAATAACTGCCAAAAGTGAGATGAAAATTGTGCACCATAATCTAAGATAATCAAAATAGGTACCCCATGGAGCTTCATAATCTCATGAAGATACAACCTCGCATAATCCTCAGCTGAAAACTTAGTCCTCAATAACAAGAAGTGAGCCAAATTTGTTATCATATGCACGATGACCCATATATAATCAAATTGGTTTTAAGACCGAGGAAGACCAGTAACGAAATCCATGTTGATCACTTCCCATTTCTATTCAGGAAATTCAATTTACCAATATAATACTCCAGGCCTCATGTGCTCAACTTTCTCTTGTTGACACCAAATATTTGGCCACAAAATCAGCCATATCCTTCATCATACCATTCCAGCAATTCATCTCCTTGAGATCATGATACATTTTCGTCGAACTAGGATGAACAATGTAGCATAATTTAATCATCTCAGCCAATACCCTTTCTAACAAAACAATAACATTGGGAATGTATAACCTCCCTTTGTACTGCAAGAAACTATCACTAACGATCTCAAATACCATTATCTTTTGCCCACCTACATAACCCTTTATTTTTATCAAGAAAGGATCTAGCTTTTACTTCTACTTGATCTCTACACCAAGAAATGACCAAACCACTTCCTATACCAATACACCACTATTCTCAAAGTCCAATAGGCAAACGCTAAGATTTACTATGCAGTGAATATCCTTCATTAACCCTCATCTCTCCTCATCCAAATGAGTTAAACTCCCCATGAACAACCTGCTAAGAGCATCAATAACACCATTAGCCTTACCTGGATGGTAGTGAAGACTCATGTTAGAGTCCTTGAGAAGGTCAAGCTATCTCCTTTGCCTGAGGTTAAGCTCTTTATAAGTAAACACACACTACAAATTTTATGATCTGAGAAGATGTCCACTTG
The DNA here is from genome assembly GCF_002878395.1 of Capsicum annuum. Lineage (NCBI taxonomy): Eukaryota > Viridiplantae > Streptophyta > Magnoliopsida > Solanales > Solanaceae > Capsicum > Capsicum annuum. The sequence goes on along the minus strand of NC_061113.1, from coordinate 56,591,396 downwards.
CACTCTATACAAATAGTGTCATAAGATTTTTAATTTAAACACCACAACTAACAATTTCAAATCATGAGTAGGTTAATTCCTCTCATGTACCTTCAACTACCTAGAAGCATAGGCAATCACCTTACCATGCTGTATCAAAACACAGCCAAGTTCTATCTAAGATGCATCACAGTAAACCATAAACCCTTCATTGTCTTTCGGCAAGGTCAAAATTAAAGTTGAAGTTAAATTATCCTTCAACTTCTCGAGACTACCCTCACAAGCATCCGACCAAGAGAACTTTACTTCTTCGGAGTCAACTTAGCTAATGGGACAGTAATCATCGAAAAACTCTCTACAAACCTTCTATAGTAGCTGGCCAAACCAAAGAGGCTCTGAATGTCGGTTAGATTCGTGGATCTAGGCAACTTCTTAACCAATGCTACCTTTTGTGGATCCACCATGATCCCTTTACTAGAAATAATATAACCTAGAAAAGTGATAACATTCAACCATAATTTATACTTTTAGAATTTGGCATACAACTTCTGCTTTTTCAAGGTCTGTAACACCAGACAGAGGTGATTGGCATGATCCACCTCACTCTTAGAGTATACCAAAATGTCATTTATGAACACAATGACAAATAGATCCAAAAGCTAATGGAATACCCTATTCATCAAATCCATGAATACCGTCAGGGCATTGGTCAAAACGAAATGACATAACTAAGAACTCAAAGTGCCTATACCATGTATGGAATATCATCTTAGGGATATCCACCTCCCTAATCTTAAGCTGATGATACCCAGACCAAAGATCTAT